>NC_136509.1:64709308-64721808 GCF_053919585.1 Euprymna scolopes
ACGACATCATAATTACCAGCAAATACATAGAACAACATCGGAAACTTTTACATAGGTATGCAAGAGAAAGAAAGAGAGAGAGAGAGAGAGATTGAAAAATATTTGCATATGCTTGAATTGTAGAAAACTATCAAATATGGAATACTATTGATTGGGAAAACTTAAAAGAACAGGTGAAATAAAAACTACTTTTATAAACCGAGAAAATCAGATAGATAGATAGAGAGAGAGAGAGAGAGAGAGAGAGAGAGAGAGAGAGAGAGAGAGAGAGAGAGAGATACGACAAACGATGGTCATAAATTAATGAGAACCGATAAATTGTCTACCCATAATGAGCATGGCTTGTAAGAGTCAACTGAATAGAATCACAAAATATATAATCAAAGGATGACATACTGACATGCTAAGTCGTATGTATTATTTGGATCATTAAGAGTTGGTTTTATCTGATATAATGAATACGAGTACATCCGAGTTTCATCTATACCAGATTATGATTGACTGGTTAATATAAAAACACCGACTGGTAAAGCCACGTAGGGACAAACGCCAAGGAAGAGCTGAAAGAAGGTATTAGGAAGAATAGTAACCAAAGGAATTGGACAGGTCATACATGGCATAAAATGAAACAAATTTCCGTGCAAAAAAAAAAACATTGGAATCAATTGAAACCCAAGAGAATATTTTCTCATTCCTTTTTTATCACATAGTTTCTATACTTCGACTCTTTCTTTGCCATCATCATTCTTAATGTTTCGTGCATTCTACACTGGCATTAGTTTCCTAGTTCTTTTGCTCAACTACGTCAGTAAATAGTCATCAATATATCACCGCTATATTTCCAAACACAATTTTTAATCTCTACGATATTTTATCTTTTAGACGTAATCCACTACACTAGTTTACTCTAATTAGTTCTTCTCTCATAAAATGTATATACATGTATATATGACATCTAATTTACATAAGGAAAACACGCTGCTCTCCCCCATCATTATATATAGCCCCAATCCTCCGACTCTCTCGTCAATGACCATCCCTCTTGAAGAAGCCCGCATAAATCGGGCGAAACGTTGAGTATCCAGGTCCTTCCACCTCCATTTTATTTCATATGTATATATATATATATATATATATATATATATATATATATATATATATATGGTCAGGTCATGTCCTATTCTACTGGTACCATGTAACCTAGTACTACCTGCCTCATGGTCGGGTCACCGGCGACTAAACTGGTTCCCCCACCAGACTCGTTTGGTGAGGAGGGCGGCTAGTCTCCCTGAAGGATTAAAAACAAGACCTTTCAAAGGGCGAATGAACCCCTTTTCGGGGTCAACGGCCAACTAGCATCATGTGTGTTTGTGTGTATGTATAGAAGGAAACTCCTACATCAAACCTGGGGGCTGTTGTCTGCTTGTTCTGTGGCAATTGGTTTGCACCGAGTGAGTTAATCAACAGTTTCGAAAAATGTGGATGGTCCTACACGAGCCTTCACCACTTAAATCAAGTCATTTGTGTGAGTTTCTGACAGCTTATCGTAATTTCATTTCACCTCACACTGTGCTGCAAGAAGTCCACTGGCGATGGAGTGAAAGCGACGGGAACAGGTAAAGTATATTACTGGAAGTCCTCAGCAGGATCTCTGCACAGTGGCGACTGATGGTAGATGGCCGTTCTAGCACAAACCTGTGAGCAATTGTGCTGTTCGTGTCCTCCATCAGGGACAAAGCAGCCCTATTTAGGGGTAGCACTGCTTTCCCTGTGGCGGGGAGGGGGCGATAAAAAGAGCCCTAAAAAATTGCTTGCTCACCACTTAACTTGGCAGCCCGCTGCAGCTGTCTGGTTATGCAGTTGCGCAGTCAGAACAATAGAATACGACAAAAAACCTCAACAAAGAATCTCTCAATAGGGTGTGGGAATGTCCGTACCCTCCAGGATAATGATGCTGCACCCGAGCGCAAGACAGCCCTTGTTTCTCTTGAGTTACAGAGGTATGATGTTGACATTGCTATATTATGTGAAACTCGCTTTCCTGGCAATTCTGAACTTTGAGAGAAAAAGGGTGGATATGACTTCTTTTGGTCAGGAAAGGCAGAAAATGAACCCCGCCAATCAGGCGTTGGTTTTGCCATCAAGTCCAAGCTGGCAAAGTCATTATCGTCTTTGCCTAAAGGCATATCTGATCGTGTGGCAACTCTTTCCCTAGAGTTAGAAGGAAACACCATGGTGACGCTAGTTAGTTGTTACGCCCCAACGTTAGCCAGTTCAGATCAGGAGAAGGATGACTTGTACGATGCCCTCCGTGATGTCCTCTCCAGAGTTCGACACCATGATAAACTCGTTCTTGCTGGCGATTTCAATGCTCGTGTTGGTAGTGACCATCTGTCGTGGACTGGTGTACTTGGTAAGCATGGCATAGGCAAGGTAAATACAAATGGTTTACGACTTCTTACAATCTGTAGGGAGTTTGACCTCTGTATTACCAATACCATATTCCAACAACCTGTGCATCGGAAGACGACATGGATGAATCCTCGTTCAAAGGACTGGCATCTTATTGACTTCGTCATAACAAAGCGGAAGCACATGAGTGACTTCAAAATCACTCGCTCTTTCCACACTTCTTGCTATCTTTCGGATCACGCCCTTCTCAGAAGTAAACTGTCGTTGCATGTGCGAAGGCACAGAGTTACAAGATCAACAGTCCCCAACCGCATTGATGTGCGGCCTCTTAAATCCAGGGAAAAGAGAATTGAGCTCTCTAATAAGCTTGATGAAAACCTTGATGATGTTGATGTAACTGATGATGTTTAATCTTCTTGGAAGGCATTGCGAGAAGCAACTCAAGCTGTAGCAGTAGAAGTCCTTGGAATACCGAAAAGGAAACACCAGGATTGGTTTGACGAAAGTGACGATGAAGTTAAAACACTGATTAACCAAATGCACTCATCTCATAAATGTTGAATTGAGGACAAAAACTCAACAGTGAAGCACACGGCCTACAAAAAGTGTAAAGGTGAGGTACAACGAGCTCTCCGAGTTATGAAAGAACAATGGTGGTACAATAAGGCAATTGCACTGCAGGGAGCTGCTGACAGCAAGAACACGAAAGCCTTCTACGATGGTCTGAAAGAGGTATTTGGTCTTCAAAAAAGTGGTGCTTCCCCATTAAGCACAGCCAATAGAGAAGCATTGCTAACTGATAAATCAGATATTCTCAATCGTTGGAAGGAGCACTTTGAAACTGTCTGTCATTGACGGCGATGTCGTGTCCTCTATTCCTCAGAATCCAGATATTCCAGAATTGTCATTGGAACCTGCTTATCAGGAGGTATGGGAATCCATCAAACAAATTGCTTCTGGCAAGTCCCCATCACCAAAGGATCCAATTCCGCCTGAAGTGTACAAGCATGGTGGGCATGTGCTGGTAAAAAAGCTCCATGCTCTCTTTGTAAAGATATGGAAATCAGGCCGAGTTCCACAGGACTACAAAGATGGCTGCATCAAACATCTCTACAAAAATAAGGGAGTCAAGAATGCCTGTGACAATCATCGGGGGATATATCTGCTTTCAATTGCAGGAAAGATTCTGGCTAGGCTCATTCTAAACCGAATCATAAATCATTTCGTTGATAGGGTGTATCCAGAGTCCCAGTGTGGGTTTCGGTCGGGTCGCGGCACCATTGACATGATATTTTCCTTACGTCAGGTGGTAGAAAAGGCCCGTGAGAAAAATCAGGAATTGTATATGGTGTTTGTTGACCTGACGAAAGCCTTCGACACTGTGAATCGCGATACTCTTTGGCAAGTTTTAAGAAGGCTTGGTATTCCAGAAAACATGCTGAA
The DNA here is from genome assembly GCF_053919585.1 of Euprymna scolopes. Classification (NCBI taxonomy): domain Eukaryota; kingdom Metazoa; phylum Mollusca; class Cephalopoda; order Sepiida; family Sepiolidae; genus Euprymna; species Euprymna scolopes. Next base: position 64,713,164 of record NC_136509.1, read on the forward strand.
CGTGATCATTTCCTTTCACGAGGGAATGAAAGCCAATGTTGTCTCAGATGGTATGATGTCTGATCCATTTGATGTTACGAATGGGACCAAACAGGGATGTGTAATGGTGCCAGTCCTCTTTGCGCTCTTCTTTTCACTAATGCTGAAACATGCATTTGATGATTTGGACACTGGTGTCAAGTTTCAATTTCGGTCATCCGGTGGCTTATTTAACCATCAACGGTTTAAGGCCAAGACTCTTCTTCGCACCGAAATTATTCGTGACTTGCTCTTCGCTGACGATGCCGCACTGGTAGCCACATCCTTTGAAGAAGCGCAGGTTCTTCTTGATCGATTTTCAGCCGCGTGCAAGGCCTTTGACCTGACAATTAGCATAAAGAAGACTGGGGTAGTGCATCAGCCACACCCTACTCTAAAACAAGTTGAAGGCGTAAAGCAAAATCCACCAGAGTATAGATTTCCTGCGCGCAAGCTGAAGGTCGACGGTCATGATAACAATTATATCAAGTCCTTTCCTTACCTTGGTAGCAAGGTGAACCAGGGCGGTTCTCTTGATGATGAAATTATCAACAGGATTGCTAAGGCCACATCTGCCTTTGGAAATCTTCGCCATCGAAAGGGGTATTCGACTAGACACAAAAATCCTTGTCTACCGTGCTGTTCTTCTTTCCGTTCTTCTTTATGGATCGGAGTCATGGACCCCATACAGACATCACATTAATCAGCTGGACGTTTTCCACAAAAGCTGTCTACGCTCCATATGTGGTCTTAGCCTCCGCGACAAGGTATCAAATGCCGAATTATTCACAAAATGCAAAATATCTGGCATCGAATCACTCCTTATTCAATCGCAATTGCGGTGGGCTGGTCATGTATTGAGGATGCCCGGTGACAGAATTCCAAAAATTGCGATGTACAGTCAATTTGAGGGTGGTAAAAGAATTGTCGGACGTCCCTGGCTTAGGTACAAGGACAAGTTGAAGAGTAACTTGTCTGCAGTGAACATACCATACAGGAGTCTTGAAGATGAGGTGAATGACCGAAAAGGGTGGAGATCAAGGTGTTTTGAAGGTCTCCAGAGGTTTCAATCTGAAAGCTTAAGGCAACTGAAAGAAAACAGAGTAAGAGCAAAACGACTATCAGCCGAACCAATATCTGCAGCGTTAAATCCACATTCATGTTCTATTTGTGGCCTTGTTTGCAAGTCCCTTGCTGGACTAAAAAGTCATGAGAGGCAAAAGCATAAATGAGTTTTATAAATATGGGTTGTCCGAACCTCATACGTCGAAATCGACGGGAGAGTCCATCATATATATATATATATATATATATATATATATATATATATATATATATATATATATATTACCTTACATAATTAAATATCATAAAAAAAAACTTTCTGTCAGAAATAATAAACATGAAACATTTTTTTTTTTACTAAAAAATCTGAATAGAATTTAATAAATTAAAAGAAAGAAATGAAAAAAAAAAACATTTACGTTCAAGATAAAATGTTTGCAACGTTTATTGACTCCCGGTGTCGAAATTAAAGATCAGTCCAAAATATATGAATAATAATGGGAAAACTTTTATTAGAAAAATCTTGAAAAAAATTTGGTAAAAATTATTTATTCAATCGGTTAAAAATCTAAAACAAAATTAAGTTCCAACTTTCTGAACAAAAGTCACTGTTTTAGATCCTTATAAGAAAATACCCAGATGTAAGAAAACAATTCAACATTGTTTCTTGTATTATCACAAAAAGGGGTGGCAAAATTTCTCATTTTAAAATTATTTAAAAACGGATGCTATTTTAACTTAAAATTAAAGTCACGAATCACTAGCAATTAAATATACTTAACAAATATAAAACTTCACATTTCTTTTTTTGTTTACTCATGTTCATCCCTTACAAAGCATATTGCCACTTGGACGTAAGGCGCTACTATTTGGGGCCATGTCTAGGAAAGATTAACAAGATATTTGTTTATGTTACATTTAAACTTCTGCATATCAGTACAGCCAGGGAAGCAGGCAGCAGGAAGAGAATTCCAAAGTCTAGCTGTTTGAGGTAATAAACTATTAGAATAGAAAGCTTTCTGGCATTTAGGGACAACTGTGAAAGGGTGAGATCTTATTGCTAAGCGAGTTTGTCGTGGATATGTACGTCGAGGGGGTACAAGTGAAACAAGTTCATCAGAACACATTCCATTAAAATATTTGTAAAACGGGCACAGAGATGCAACATTGTGTGATGGGGCAGGTGTTGATAAAGTGAGACCGATTAGATTGACAACTCTGTTTTTGGAATTTATATAAGAGGCAGAGAATAGTGGTAGATGCACCAGCACAGATGTGGCAACAATACTCCATGCATGGGTGAATAATTGCCTTGTAAAGGTACAGGCTACTCTCAGGTGTGAGTAGTCTTCTAGCTCGATAAAGGGAACCCATCTTTTTTACAGCAGCCTTTGCAATGTCGTCTATGTATTTGTTCCAGTTTATATTGCCGGCAAATGTTAGACCGAGGAGTTTAAAGGTAGAATTCCCAGGTAAGGTGCTATTTGTCATGGATATAGGAGTTGGAGAGGCGTCTTGTAATTATTAACAGGGAGCAGCTTAGTTTTACTAACATTAAATGTTACCACCCATTTGCGGCTCCATTCCACTATAGTGTAGAGGTCATTTTCTAACAATTCTGCCGTTGTTTTAGATTTATTTACATCTGTTCTTCCCTCATGCATATTATAGATTGTTGTATGATCAGCAAATGTACCCATCTCGGACACACTATTATCAGGCAGGTCGTTTATGAATATCAGGAATAATAATGGTCCAAGGATCGACTCCTGAGGCACTCCCGCATTAATGTTGTACTGCTTGGATGTACGTCCGTCAATGAGAACGTGTATCCTTCTATTGTCTAAGAAGGATCTAATTATATTTAGTATATATCAAGTTATAATGTACGATTTAATTTTCATTAGCAGCCCTTTATGCCAGACTGTCAAAGACCTTGGATATATCCAGTACATGGTAAATGCGTTCAGAGATGACTTAAAATATCTGCAGTAGAACGAATCCATACTGTTTGTCAGAGAGAAGATTTGCTTTTGCGAGGTGGTGAACAAGTGCTTGATTAATTAAGGTGTCAAAAATTTTAGCGAAGGGTGCGAGGAGATAAATGGGGCAATAATTAAGATGGTCTGTTCTTTCATGAGAATGCTTGTACATTGGTACCACAGAGGCTATCTTCCAGCTATTAGGGAAGCAAGATTAAGCAAAGCATTTATTGTAGAGCTTGGGAAGTATGGGGAATTGCTTGGTTCAACATTTCTTAATTAGTAATGGAGGAAGGAGATCAGACCCACACGCTGTTGAGGTGTCGAAGTTTTTTATGATATTGCGGACATGAGAAGGGGTTATTTTTACATCATCTAATGTGGCTTCAGTTCGCATAGGGAAATGTGGGTGGGAGTTGTCTGTTGGCTCTAAAGTGGAGTTGGAGGCGAATCGCCAGGCAAGCCGGTCCGCCTTCTCCATTACCGTGCATGCAAGCTTCTAACAGACTAGCCTTCATTATCGACAATCTGACTTTTCGGCACGTCTCACTTGCACCAAACTATATGGTCGCATGTCCAATTGACCAAGCATTTTTACTTTACGAAGTCTGTGGTAGTATCTTCTAAATTCAAAACAGGTCAATTTCGCTTCAGCATTTTATAGACGACACAAAATGTGTAATTTTCTTTCGAATTATTAAATTGCTCTATCTTCTTTTTTGTTAATTTGGGTGCAACGTAAATCAAATTCATTAAATTATAACTCTCTTCAACGTCACTAAAACATTTCCTTTTCATTTACTTGTTTTCAAATTTTTTTTTTCAATTTTGTTTTAATTTTCTTATGTATTTGTTTTCAAAATTCATTTGAATTAAAATAAGTGTGTCGGAATTTTTAGATGAGGATTGATTATTTGCATTATATGGATTTTGCGGACTATTGTTCTCATCTGGAGTATTATTTTTTACAGTGTTTCGGTTGAAAGATTTATGACTTCTGGTAAAAAATCTAAAGAAAGTCGGAGATTACAAAGGCTAAAAATGTTGTGAAAATAACACCCAAGACGAGAACAGTAATCCGAGGAATCCAAATAATACTTTAGAAAATAGTTATTTTGGAATTTTCTTTAAAATCTATCTTTATCTTTATGAAAATATTATCATGTAATGAACTCTCATGATGAAGCCGCACATAAACGCAATTTTAATAAGTTTTTCACATTCCATCAATTTTGGTTCATAATAATCTGTGCCTTTTTTGTGTGATTACATACTTGACTTATTCATAATCGATTATTTTCTAGTTGTAATGTGTTTATTATCGTCGTTATAGTTTTACCTTCTTGTAGTCAGCTTTCCCCATTTTTTTTTATTATTCAATAAAGTTGCGATTTTTGTCATCTATAATTGATAGTTTTCTTCTGAATAAATGTGTGTGAGAAGAATTACTTTTATATAAGCTAAAATTGTGTGGTGTTTCGCGTAGGCCAAATAAAAATATTTCAAATAATTTGTTTGGTATATCGCTGCAATGTAGGAATGAATGCCTGCTCTTCAAACTCAAAGGTTTCCATTTAATTTCGAACGTCGAGGGAAATGAAGCCATGTTTCTGCTGCAAAGAACGACATGTTTTTTTGTTTTGTTTTTTTGTCGCTATCTATTTTTTTTCAGTTCTTATTTTCTCTTTTCTATTTGATTTTTTTTAATTTACTTGATTTACTTCTGTCTTCGTATTGTTTTTATTTCGTTTACTTTTTTTTCTTTTTTATTCATATTTTATTCCTGTGTTTGTCACGACTACATTTTATCTTCGTTTTTCTTTCTTAACTCCAACTGTGTACGACGTTATTAGTTTAGTAATAGATAATTTCATTCGTTTTCTTATCTCCTTTGCCATATTCTTCTTTTTTTTTTTCATTGTTCATTTTTGTTATCGTTCTTATTTTTTAACTTCTATTTCTAATTCCTTTTATTTTTCTTCTTTTTGTTATTTATCCTTATTACTCGTCACCTTCTTCATTTTTTTCTTTTCATTCATCGTTTTTCCTCTTCCATTTCTGTTTCTATTTCTTCTTTATTATTCTTGTACTCGACATGTTTTGTTATTTATGATTAGGGCTGTGACAAGAGAATATTATCATTTTTTTATACTCTCAAGTATATATATATATATATATATATATATATATATATATATATATATATATCCGACACAGTTAGACACAGTTAATCAATCGAAAACTACATCACTCTATTTAAAGGCATGTAAGATATTAACTGATATTCAAGAGTCAAAATCTAATAGCCTAGTTATGAGCCATCTTCAACTTCTTTTTAGCTTTTTCTTTTATTAACTTCCTTATTTTTTCTTCCTCTTTTTCACCTACGATTTTATTCTTCATCTCATTGCCATTTGCTTCGTGTTGTTTTTCTACTTTTGTTCGTCTTCAACTTCTACATTTTAAGTTTATTTTTCTCCTTTTCAAAATTAAAATTTTCTTCTTCGGAATGTTTTAGTTTTTCCACTATTTTTACATAGGTTCATTATCTCCTTTGTCTTTTTATTTTAGCTCTCACTTTTGTACGTTTTTCTTTCCTTTTTCAAAATCTTTTCTTTATTTTTATCTCTTTCTTGTCTTGTTCGTGGTACATATATGCATATATATATATATATATATACATATATATATATACATATATATATATATACATATATATATATATATATATATATATATATATATATATATTCTCAACCAAATTTGACGGAACACGTAGTCCTATGCATGCGTTCTGATTGGTTACTATATTAAGCGTTCGGTCAAACTAATACTATCACCTAACATTTGACATGAATATTGCTGTCAGGGATCCGGTGAGATCAAAGCTTCGCTTTTTCGGATCCTTAAAATACGTAGAAATAAAGGAAAATAAAGCTATATGGGCTTTCGTAGGTTGAATAACATGACAAACAGATGATGACGTCATGTGCCAATTTGAAATTGCGAAATATGAATATAGGAAGGAAATGTGTTTTCATATTTTTTGACGCAAAATTATCTGAAAAAAGAGAAGACACAAAAACGACTTTTTTGCTTCTTCACTTTTTTAGACAAATTTTTACCGAAATCATTTGCATTTAATGAGAATTTGTAATAAAAGAAAGAAAACAGCAAACGAAAATGAAGTTGTGACTTCATGTTTTTATTGTGAATATAGGAAGGAAATGAGTTTTAATAGTTTTTAAGGCAAAGAAATAACAAAAGAAATAATGAATAAATAATACCGACTTTCAATGACTTTATACAGTCTGAACAAATAACAATAGCTCAACTTAGTCTAAGACTATCTCATCTTATTACTGAAGTGAAAAAAATGAAATTGCAACAAATAGTACATTGTTTCAATCATTAGGTTTTACGATGATAATATTTCAAACTTAAGCGTTACAAACAAACTTAAGCGTTACAAACAAACTTAAGCGTTACAAACAAACTAAAGTTTAAAATAAAGTTTTTATTTGTTTTTTCACTTGTTGTCTAATGGGAGCAGCTTTAGAATATCCATTTTTTATTTTAAAAACGAGTTTGTTCAGTTCAGACAATTTTATTTGTTTTCTCTCTTCTCTCTCACTCTCTCTCTCTTTCTCCCTCTCACACACTCTCTCTCTCTTTCCCTCTAATACCTTCTCTATATTTTCATCTCATCCATTCTTTCTCTCACTTTCCCTTTTCATTCATTATTACACTGTGCACCTCATTCTGGCGCTTTCTCTCTCTTTCCCACCATTCTATCTCACCATTCCGACATTTGTTTGGAAATACGTGATTAGCATAACTAAATCTGCAAGGATGCTGAACTCGATGTCGCCGATCGCAAAGTTTTTGATAGCATCCATTTAGCGAATAGTCTCTCTGTAATATTCTTCCAAACTCTGGATAAAATGTCAACGTGCGTTCAATTAATTCTATACAAGAAGTTGTTTATGCAGGGTATGTTCTCATCAAATTAACATAAAATGACAGAGATAAGCGAAATACACTGAAATGTTTTAATATTAATCAACATTTTTTTGGCTGCAGTTAGATTTCATGAGGTAAAAATATCTATTTAAAAATGTGTAATTGTTCTGGTTGTTGTTGTTTTTCTATGAAAAATTTTCAAGTGAAAAATATGAGAAATTGTTGCTTTTTGTTTTGCTTTGTTTGTATCGCACTATCTTTTTGTTTTGCTTTGTTTGTATCGCACTATCTTTTTCTATTAAATTGTTTTTCACACAATTTCCGATTAGCACGAAATGAAAATGATTCAGTCACGTGACAGCAGTTACGAAATTAATTCTCGTGAACTCCAATTATATCGACTGACAGATATTCGTCCGCCATGTTCTCTCTCTCTTTCTTTCTCTCTCTCTTTCTTTCTCTCTCTCTCTCTTTATATATATATATATATATATATATATATATATATATATATATATATACTCATGAATATCCGCTGAAGAGACCTTGATATGGGGCCAAAAACGGTTCCCTAATATCAGTTTTGAAAACGACGTTACTGATGACTTATCTCAGTTAAACTTTCTGAAAATAAATATATAAATTTTTTAAAAAACTTATTTTGGTTATTTTTCCTCATAATAAAATGCTTTTATCAAAAAAAACTTGTAATAAATAATTTTTCCAAGAATTCTTAATAAATTTTGGTTTCAGTTTCGATTATAGCTGAACGAACTTCAGTGTTATATTTACATATATTTTTTCCATAGGTTTGGATTTCGGTTTTAGTTCAAGATGAAGCACCTACGTCATATATATATATATATATATATATATATATATATATATATATATATATATATATATATATATATATATATGTATATATATATATATATGTATATATATATATTAATTTTTGAAATCGGAACTTTATATGTCAGAACTGATAGAAAATTTACTCTATAATAATATATACGAAATCTGTATGAATCAAAATATCATATTTAAGCCTATTTTACGACCGGACTACGCCGGGTGTCCTTACTAGCTTAGATAAATACTTTTGCAGTTTTAACAAAAGAGCTACAATATTATCAGGGTGTTTCCATTTACGCTAAACATCCACAGAATGAAATTTCAGCAGTCCCGCTAGTATATATATATATATATATGTGTGTGTGTGTGTGTGTGTGTGTGTGTGTGTGTTAAGTGTAATTAATCAAAGTGATTACAAAAACTGATAGAAAATCGAAACCATGTTCGTTATTTTCCAAATTCTGTTTGGTTATTTATTCTGATCTGTAAAAGTAATATTTTTATTGCTAATTTAACCGTAATTAATCAAATAATTTAAACACAATCGATGAATTACCAAAATATGTTAACTTCTACCTACATTGAGAATAATTTCTTTTTAAAAAACTATTTATTAGTGATTCTCCTCTGCATTGATACAATGTACGAGTACAATATGATAAGCTATGGAGAATTGTCTCTAAATAAGAAATACTAAACCTGCATGAATTAAAATATATTTAAGTGTATTTAGCTACCATGCAACGCTAGGCGACCTGC
>NC_136509.1:64726808-64899308 GCF_053919585.1 Euprymna scolopes
TCTAACACTTTTTCTTTTATTGCTTCCGGTATTACCGGAATCTTCCTAAGCCCTCTAATGTACTTATTTAATCCTTTTTTATTTTGTAGATTATTAGTAGATTATTAGTAGATTATTAGTAGATTATTAGTAGAGGGCAATCATTGGGTTCAAAGGATTCAGTATATTTTGGAATAAGTGTTCACTCAAATAAGGTAGGCGAAATTCCCTAAACCAAGCTTAAAAGTAGTAACACCATAGCTCTACCCTATCTTTCTCTTTCTTTCTTTCTCCTCTTTCTCTCTCTATCTCTATCTCTCTCCCTCTCTCTCTCGTTTGCGCAATATATTTACTACTATGTGTCTAAGATGTCATTATCTGTTTTGTTTTTGCTTTGTTTTGTTGTTTTTTTTGTTTTTTGTTTTTTTGGTTTTTGTTTTTTGTTAGAACGATTTAGATTTCAAAACCTCGTGTTAGCGAATAACTTTAAATCTTATTCATCCTTCTCAAAACTGAAAACTTTCTCAATCTTATTTCCTAGCTTAAATACTCCTTTCGCAGATTTGGGATCTGTGTTGTGTTCGATATTTTCTTATTTTCATTTTCAATAATATCTCTCGTTTGTGTCTGCACCATTTGTCCACATGTTCAAAGTAAATACGTGTTGTTGTTGTTGTTGTTGTTGTTGTTGTTGTTATTATTATTATTATTATTATTATTTCTCTTGTCACACTTTGTATCTGGCGGTTGTTATCACGGATAGGCGGATGATAGCAAATGACCATAAGCTATCAGCATCTTCTTTTCTCTGCTTTCCAACACTTTCTGCAATCTTTTGAAGTACTCCAGCATTGCAATGGATCTCAATTTTCTGTATCCACTTTGTCAATTTAGTATCACACTCCCCGGCCCTCCCATCACAATAGATGCAACTGATACCTTCTTCAAAACTCTAAACTCTTTTCGGCTCCCTTTTCAAGTGCTGGTACTACTCGACCTTCTCTTTTTATTTTTCCTCTACATGCACATTAACTGGCACAGCAATATCAATGATCATTGCTTTGTGTTCCTTTTTTTTCCATAAAACTAAATCTGGTCTTCTTGCTTCAATCACATTATCACATTGGGTATTCATATCCCACAATCATTTCACCACCACCCTTTCTGAAACATACTCGTACTATTTTTCACTGTATTCCAATCCCCTTTTTTCATTTATACCAATGGAGCTTTCTCGTAATATTGCCATGCCGTCTCCTTTTGAATTAAGTTCTTATAACTACTGAAAAGCGTTGTACATTCGCACCTTGCTTTCTATACAGTCGACATAGAGAATTTTCAGCTGTTTTATCGATGTAATATTTCACATAATTTGTTCTGTACGCTAGCTCCAGTGCGGCACATATTAGGACTTCTGTCCCAACCATCAAGTAACATTTTGGAAACCATCGACCTCTGGTAGATATCTACTGAATTGACTATGCATTTTCTTTTGCTTTTAATTCATTTGTTATCTTAAATTGTTTGCTCCTTACTAGTTCGCTCTTTTGCAATTTTTCAAATTTTTATATATCTTTAATAAGCTTTTCCTTACAGGTGAAGATGTAAATATTCAGACTATTTTATTCTTATTAACGCATCGTTCTACGCCTATTATTCCTCGTACCCCCTCTTTTCTAATCGTATATAACTTGTCGACATCACTCTTTAGGCGAAGAGATCCATTCATCGTCGTCGTTTTCCTTTTCATCATATCTTTTAGATCATTTTCTTTCCATTGAATAATATCCTACTTCCTATCGTATGTGTTTACTGCAAATATTTTGTTTTTCCTTTCAGTCTGGACTTAAGAACCAACCTTAGTTTTCTCTTATTATTTACTTTATTTTAGCTCCTTCTTAGCTTCAGGTGGTAACTGCGACAGGATAGGAACTCCGAATCTCCTAACTGCACTCTCAGCAATTAGTGGCATCCATAGTTGTTGTCGTCTCACCACGTTTTTGGCCAAATAAGCCTCTGGCCGGCTTTGCGTAGGATTGAACCCGCTATCTTCAGACAGTAATTGCTGAGAATGCAGATAGGAGATTCAGAGTTCCTATCCGTCGCAGTTACCACCTGACGAAGGCCAGAGGAATAGTTGACTGAAACGTTATGAAACAACTAAAATAAGATGAGGATAATAGTCCACAAATAAATAAATTAATAAATAATACTCATCTCAATAATGAATTTCAATCAAATAAATAAATATCTCACGTTTTGTTTTTACATTATCGTCTATTACCGTTTAAAGGAGTCCAGTTAAGAGGAATATTGATACCTCAGTACCTTTTCATAGGTGGGGGAAGGAGATGTAATGGAACCATCTTTCAACATGTTGTTTTGCAAGCTCGTGCAATTGGAATTGCAGGATTAAAGCTCAAAACCTGCTTCCTTGAACCTGTCACGGACATTTTTATAAACTGAAATCAATGAATCACTCTCACAACTAGTTGTGACCAAATTGTAAACAAATAAGTTTTTGGAAATCGTGTAAGAGGCTAAATCAGCCTCATATTTTTCGACACGGAATTTGAGTATAAAATTCAATATAAATGGACTGGCATTAAAACCAAATGTAATTGTATTAAAACTGTAGGTGTACAATTTTCCTTCAACAAAAGAAAGAAACAAAATCTATTTTTATCTTGGATAGATTTCAATCGGATCTGTAAAAATGCTTTACGTAAATCGACCAGGAGAACATACTTGTTTTTTCCTGAAAGCTAATAAAATATCTAGCAATTGTGCAGTTAAGTTGACTCCCGAATCAGCTGCGTCATTGATCGAAGTACCATCCTTACGTTTTAAAGAACAGTTGAATACGGAACGGATCTTCGTAGTTACCCATTGACCTTCCTTAATTACAGGTCTGTGGGGAATCCATATATAATTCTCAGACGTTCCATGTGGAACAGAGAAGTATTCAACAATTCCGCAGTCTTTATATTCTCTGAAGACTTGCATATAATCATCATACAGTTCTTTACTGTCTAAGGACTGAACCACTCTCTGCATTTTCGCAGTCAGGGCACATAATTGGATTCTACGTTAGGAAGTTTTTTCAGAATCTCATGGTAGATCGATATAATATTTGCCGTCCCTAAAAACAATAGCCTTGAAGGCATTTATTTTTTCTTCATCAAGAGAAGATAAATTTTCTTCATCGAGAGAAGATAACTTTTTGGTTTCGTCAATACCAATAGAGTCTATGGAATAAAAACCTTTCCACTCCACGTGCGACAGCCGAATCATCGAAAAACAGTTCAAGTGCATCTTCATATGTAACAATAGGATTTAACACGTTCTCAATTAAGTATGAATTGCACGTAGGTAGTGCTTTAATAACTTCATCAAAGGCCGGTAATTCTTTCTTAACCTTTGCATTGAAATTCCAAAATTTAGAACTTTCTCCGAAGGCAATTATGTACTTGAAGAGTTTCGATGCAGAACCTCCTAAACATTTAATTAAACGGAAATTATTTATCCGTTGAATAAGATTGAGGCCTATTATTCCGTGAATAGCAGACCGATTCAATTTAGAGTATCCAGGAAAAGACGAAATCCCTTTTTAGTCAATTTTGCCGTGATCTCATCAAATTTGTCCACTTGGAATAACAGAAAAGGGAAATGGACACTGATATCCCTATTTAATAGACTCGTCCAGCTCTCTAAGTGTTTATGAATTAGTTCTTATAAGCGTATTAACAGGCATTTCCACCATCTCTGGCGTTAATTTATTCCCGGAATTAAACGGTTTAATATTACCTCAGAAAAAAAAGATTTTTGCCTATCCATATCCAAAAGACAGTAAAAATAGACCGGTTACTTCTTTCGCCTTCATTGATATTTTGAATACAGAAAATATACATTTTTCCTGACCCAATAATGATATACGTCTCACAAAGGGTTTGGGACTCTTGGGACACATAATAGAAAAATGGTTCTTAAAACCACAAACAGCGCAAGAGTTAGGAAAACCCTTTATCCCCTTGAAAACAGTCTCAGAGTGCTCACATAGGCACCTGATACATAATTTGAGTTCTTTGACTCTTAATTTTCGAGTCAAAGTCCCGATATTTGGGACAAACTTTAATCGGATGATCAGTAATCCTACATAATTTGCAAAATGTATTAATCTCGCCATTACTACTATATATATATATATATATATATATATATATATATATATATATAAATTTTTCCCCTTTTCCTTGTACATATTTGTGAATTATTCCATGGATTTCGGCCTTTTGGATTATTTTGAACCATTTTCCAATTACGTGATTTCCTTGATATTTAATTGTGCAAATGGAAATTCAATTAACTTTTTTGGAGTTATATTTTTGGATTTAACGTCATTGGATTATTTACCGTTCACCAGACTATCCATTCACGTGTAATCACTTTTTTCTTCGCCATATTCCCTCTTCTTCACTTTTTGTTATCAAGTAAGATCTTACTTGCAGTTTCATCAAATACTTCTGTATGCCAAATCCGATCCCGCATTTTGCTAATTCATACCCTCTGATGAGAAGGAAAGTATTTCTTCGAAACTACGCGGATTAAGAACTATCCACTTATCAAGTGTTTCCTTTTTCAGATTAAATATGTTTTTAACTATTTTTCAACGTGTTTTTAACATGTTTTATCAACTGTTTGCTCTTATATATATATATATATATATATATATATATATATATATATATATATATATATATATATATATATATATATATATATATATATATATATATATATTCCTAATCATGGAATATAAATATTATCTCCATTTGATGAATAAAGATAAAAAAAAAATTTAAGTTACAAATTAATTATGGACACTTTTTTCGAGTTTTTATTTATTAAGATGACAACGATTTCTTTTCAGTTACAATTTAAATAAGATGGATATGTTTTTTTTTTTACTTATTTTTATAATTTACAAATTACGACAAATCTAAGAACGCTTTAATATAAAAAAAAATCGATAATCTGACAAAAGAAAGCATAAACATCTTAACTGTAAGTAAACGATTATACGAAATTACCTACAATTACAAATTAACGAATCTCTTGGAAGAAAAAAACGAGGAAGAGAGGGAGGGAAAAGAAAAATATCTTTTGCAAACAACTGGTGTGAGATATTCTCTCACCTCGATTTTGCCGGTGGCAGAATGAAAGAAAGCAACCAGAAATCACAACATGCTCACATTTAAACTTCAACGTAAATTTTATAGAAAGTAGAAAGATCCAAATGTGCCATCTTTAGCCATATACCGTAACAGAGCTGGTAACACCCGTAAGGGTAGTAGTTCGTGGTTTATCTTCGCGTTTGCAGGACTCAGGACTCCACGCTGTTCGAAGAATAATTGCAAGTCAAAGAGTTAGTGATGCCTTCGAAGGATGAATGCTGTGAGTCCGGGAGTCATCATGGAGTTCACTTAGAATAACCGTCCGAATAGCGGACAAAAGGCAGGTCGAAATGTAGATCTTAAATTCGTCTCTGACAGCCATTATTTAAGTAATGATAAAAGTCAATCAGTTCGTAGAACACAACAGCGTGCGATAAATATTATTTCGCCCAATATAAGGGCATTGGTATTTTCAAATGATAATAACATATCACCCCGCATTAAGGCACTAATGCGTCTGAACAAGACAAAAAGGTTTGAGGCTCCATGCCTCGGATAAAGAAGCGAGTTTTCACGTCCATTCGACTTACTGTCTTTTTGAAAACTGAGCGCCACCTGAAAGATAAAATTAGCGCCAAGAATACGCCTCGGCAGTTAGTAACAACAATCAATCTGATAGGTTCAAACAAAATCGTGGGCGGTGAAACCGACCAATGAGGGGCCTGCTTATTTCTGCAAAATTTCTTACACTCGATGATAGTAGATAGTCTCCATTGTTATGGAGAGGATAGAGGGCATATAATATGTGAGCCAGTGCTACTATGAAGCACATATAGGGCAATTTAGAATTTTCTTTAGAGATGTCCCGACGACATGAAAAGCCATATCTAATGTAGGTATACATTCCATGCCCATGACGAGTTTGAAGGTCGGATTTTGATGTTAAGTTTGAATCTCTTTTAATCGCGAACTCATCAATGCCAATTTCGCACAGGAACAATAGGTCATGTGTGGTCTCCTGTCATTGGATTTTAACCTCTGGAAGGTTGTTATGCAGTCCCTTGAAGTTGGAGAAGAAGACCTGGTAGTGGGTGGGTCTACGTTGGGAGTTGGAGTTCTAGTTTTAATCTTGTATTGTTTCTTGAGTTTTTTCATTTTTAGTATGGAGATATGTGGAAGAGGTTAACAGAGTTGATAGAGCTCAGCAGAGATGGAAACAAAGGAACGAAGAATGTGTTTGGTTTTGCTGTTTTCTAAAGAAATATTGTTGATCTTTGTTTTTGAATTTTGCAGAACATGATTAGGTTTTGTAAAAGGAATAAGAAAAACAATAACATCAATGTTTGGGCATTTTAGGCCAGGAAGCAAATATCTTCAGATAACTTGGCACAGTACTACCAAATAAGAGGGATACATTACTTACATTAGAAATATATTATTATTATTATTATTATTATTATTATTATTATTATTATTATTATTATCGTCATCGTCATCGTCATAGTCATTATCATTATCAGTAGTAGTAGTAATATATTGGAAGGTTAGAATGTTCAGGGGTTATCATACGTTATTTTAGCTAACCGTATGTAGCACATGATAAATCATAACCGAAGGTAAAAAGTTTCAGTTTGGAGAGTTCATTCATCGCGGTTGATAGCGTCAAAGCAGAAAACAATTTGTTCTTGCTATTTTTCACTTGGTTCTTCCTTTTTTCTTCTTTTTATTACGTAAATCTTGGTGATTTTCACTCGCTCCTTTGTGCTACTTGTGAGCGGACTTTGCTGTCATCATTTCCTCTCTGCTTTTCGCTTAAAAGGATGAGGCAATGATCAAACGGACGGCTAAAAGAAATTAACGCGCGAAATACTCAAGACATCTGAGCGATTGAAACGAATAAACGATGCGTTTACCAGTGCGAAAAGGTAACTTTGTTGTTGACGAAAAAGGCTGAAAGGTTCGTTGCCTTCATTCGAATAAATCTTCTGGTTTTATTAGATAAGAACAATCCTACATTTTGCCGTGAATTTATTTTTGGGAAACCATTAAAAATACGTAACACTGATTAGTTGTATGAGATTAGAAAGGAATTTTTTAATGGTTAATACTTGATGATTGAAGTAAACTGAGATTTAATAATAATAATAATAATAATAATAATAATAATAATAATAATAATAATTCGTCTAAATTTCCGACTTCAACTGTAATCTTCACTGACCTTTCATTGTCTCTCTCCCTTTCCCTCTCTCTCTCTCTCTCTCTCTCTATATATATATATATATATATATATATATATATATATATATCAGCTGCCCAAAAAAGAAGACTGTCCTGTACTTTCCCCTTCATTCTTTTTCACAAGCATCATTGTCTTCATATGCAAATTACTGCCATACATTAATAAACTGTCTATAAACGGAAGTCTTTCTTTTCTCTTTCCTTTCTTGATTCCGTCACTCGACAGGATAGATAGAGGCGCCGTCGCTTGTGTAAGTCAGGTTTTTCAGTACTTTCGACACATTTTTTATGCAGGTACGTTAACTGGGATTTACTTTACTGAGCCACCGCTGTGGTACTCTTATTAATTGGTCAGCTTTGTTGTCGCTTGACTTTACTAATGCTACATCTTGTTGGTTGTTGGTTGTTTTTGTCTTATGGCATATCAACCCTTTTCAGGTTATTTAATGCCAAATCCAGTGATTTTGAGGAAATGTTTTTAATAGAAAATATTTGCTCTTTTTTTAAAATCGGTTTCTATTTTACCCATAGTTGGTACCCTAACAGGTACTAACACTCTGGGTCAGACTGGACATGGGAGCAATGCCAATTAAAGGGTGGCTCCACACTCCCCAAAGCCCGCAAGTTGGTGCCTCACCATCGGATATAGTCCGAGGTCATATCTAGGACCTAATGCTACATCTACTGTGGGCCATAATCTATTACCCAGTCCATGAGCATATTGCGCCGTCTTGGTAGCAGCATTTCGCTGGCTACCTTAGTGGTGAGTCATGATTTTTGTTGTCCATCGGTAAACGCAGGCTGAATTTTTCTTCATATGTAGCATCTTCGCCTACTACTTGAGCGCCAGGTTAACTCCTTTTAACATTGCGTCGAGTTATCCCAAGTTAATATGTTGCACATTTTTCGCTGGGCGCAACCAGCTCGCATCCTGGATGACTGATCCGTTAGCTTCTAGCACGATCCCAGTGGCAAGAAAGTTTGCGTCACCCAAACAGTAATCTCACTTCTATTCGCACACCAATCACATTGTACAGAATCGTTCTGATGTATCCTGCTCAGCGTTTCCATCAATATACTCCTGAGAGAGGGGTCATGCATCCCATCATCCCAGCCAGGAGTTACTTTGTTGGCGTGATATTTTTGTATGCTGTAGCTACATATAGGCGCAAATAGGAAAACTACCAGTTTTCTTCATACTTAAAAAAAAGTTCACCTCGTCGTGACTGGTAGAGATTCTGGAGCATCTCCTGTTCGGATCTATCGTAGTCTAACACTATAGCTGCGAACACCTTATCCGAGCAGTTTTGCTTCTTCTTAAGATTTACAAAACAATTGGGCTATATATTTGTGTGTATACATATATATGTATAATACATATATATATAATACATATATATATAATACATATATAATACATATATAATGCAGATATATAATACATATATATAATGCATATATGTAATACATATATATGCTACATATATATATAATGCATATATATAATACATATGTATACACACACATATATATATATAAAGTAATTAAGCTATATAGAAATTTCCTTGTCGGGATTCATCAGGCTATTGCATGGAATCGATATTGCTACGTGTTTTTACATGTTTTCGTGGCACTGGGTTTGATATTCAGCCAATCAGATTCTTTGTTATTCACACATATTTATCATAGCCAATAGGCATGTTTATCAGGCAATGGTAATTCGACATCGATCCCATACAATAATCCGACGAATTCTCACGAGGATGAAACGCGAACACTTCTGTGTAACTAATTCCCATATATATTTTTAAAAATTACTACCTAGCTCTACCTAGGTATCGAGCACTGTCGAAGTAAATAATGAAAATAGATACATAAAATGTTATGTAGATACCTAAAATTATATATATATATAAATATATATATATATATATATATATATATATATACATACATATCGCGTCAACCATTTTCTGAGGATTTCTATCAGGTCAATACTTATATTACTTGTGTTGGTTTATTCTATTTTCTTCGGTTCTTCTTGCAGTGTGCTGCCTAAGGCTTCATGTTCATCCAAGGTTGCATGATTGAAAATGTACGTCGGAGCCATAGTTCTGTCTTATGCTTAGTAATTTGGGCTTAAACGTCTCATGATCGGAATATAACTTTCTATGTAAATCTTGATCTAATTAACGAAGACAAAACTTTTTAATATTCGTCTTCTTGGCGTTAGCCGGATACATTTACGCTTACTAAAGCTAATTTTCTAATATCGGCGATTTCATCTTTTAGCATATGTTTGCCATTTTCATTGCTTAAGCGGAATTTTGGCCGCGGGCTATCACATCATTGAACTTCCAGTAAGTTATCGTTGTAATCTGAACACGGTTGATCTATCTAATATCAGTACGTACAATGTTCAAATATGAACAGATATTCTAAAGATTTAATCTGAGCGCTTAACGCTGAAAATAATATTTAAAATTAATGCGTAATAAACATAACGAAACCAGATGACTGACTAAACTTCTCACGTGCAAGGATGCAATCTAAAAGGGACTCCACTTCAAACACATTAAGAGAATAATCAAATCTTAATAAGATATAAAAAAATCTTTATTCCTAAAGGAACGAAGAGAATAATCATATCTTAATAAGATATAAATAAATTTATTCCGAAACAAATAAAGAGAATTATCAATTCTTAATAAGATATAAAAAAACTTTATTCCTAAACAAATGCAGAGAATAATACATTCTTAATAAGATATAAAAATCTTTATTCCTAAACAAATGAAGAGAATAATCAAATCTTAATAAGATATAAAAAAACTTTATTCTTAAAAAAACGCAGAGAATAATCAAATCTTAATAAGAAATAAAAAAACTTTATTCCTAAACAAATGAAGAGAATAATCAAATCTTAATAAGATATAAAAATCTTTATTCTTAAAAAAATGCAGAGACTAATCAAATCTTAATAAGAAATAAAAAACTTTATTCCTAAACAAATGAACAGAATAATACAATCTTAATAAGAAATAAAAAAAACTTTATTCCTAAACAAATGAAGAGAATAATCAAATCTTAATAAGATATAAAAATCTTTATTCCTAAACAAATGAAGAGGATAATCAATTCTTAATAAGATATAAAAAAAACTTTATTCCTAAACAAATAAAGAGAATAATCAATTCTTAATTAGATATACAAAAAACTTTATTCCTAAACAAATAAAGAGAATAATACATTCTTAATAAGATACAAAAAAAACTTAATTCTTAAACAAATGCAGAATAATACAATCTTAATAAGATATAAATAGACTATTCCTAAACAAATGAAGAGGATAATACAATCTTAATAAGATATAAAAACTTTATTGTAAACAAATAAAGAGAATAATCTAATCTTAATAAGATATAAAAAAACTTTATTCCTAAACAAATGAAGACAATAATCAAATCTTAATAAGATATAAAAACTTTATTGTAAACAAATGAAGAGAATAATCAAATCTTAATAGGTTTTTAAAAATTTATTCCTAAGCAAATGAAGAGAATATTACAAACTTAATAAGATATAAAAAAAACTTTATTCCTAAACAAATGAAGAGAATAATCTAATCTTAATAAGATGTAAACAACTTTATTCCTAAACAAATGAAGAGAATAATCTAATCTTAATAAGATATAAAAAAAACTTTATTCCTAAGCAAATGAAGAGAATAATCAAATCTTAATAAGATTTAAAAAAGCATTATTCCTAAGCAAATGAAGAGAATAATCAAATCTTAATAAGATATAAAAAAACTTTATTCCTAAACAAATGAAGAGAATAATCTAATCTTAATAAGAAATAAAAAAAACTTTATTCCTAAACAAATGAAGAGAATAATCAAATCTTAATAAGAAATAAAAAAAACTTTATTCCTAAGCAAATAAAGAGAATAATCTAATCTTAATAAGATATATAAAAAAACTTTATTCCTAAACAAATGAAGAGAATAATCTAATCTTAATAAGATATAAAAAAACTTTATTCCTAAGCAAATGAAGAGAATAATTTAATCTTAATAAGATATATAAAAAAACTTTATTCCTAAACAAATGAAGAGAATAATCAAATCTTAATAAGAAATAAAAAAAAAACTTTATTCCTAAGCAAATAAAGAGAATAATCTAATCTTAATAAGATATATAAAAAAACTTTATTCCTAAACAAATGAAGAGAATAATCTAATCTTAATAAGATATAAAAAAACTTTATTCCTAAGCAAATGAAGAGAATAATCTAATCTTAATAAGATATATAAAAAAACTTTATTCCTAAACAAATGAAGAGAATAATCAAATCTTAATAAGAAATAAAAAAAAACTTTATTCCTAAGCAAATAAAGAGAATAATCTAATCTTAATAAGATATATAAAAAAACTTTATTCCTAAACAAATGAAGAGAATAATCTAATCTTAATAAGATATTAAAAAACTTTATTCCTAAGCAAATGAAGAGAATAATCTAATCTTAATAATATATAAAAAAACTTTATTCCTAAGCAAATGAAGAGAATAATCAAATCTTAATAAGATATAAAAAAACTTTATTCCTAAACAAATGAAGAGAATAATCTAATCTTAATAAGAAATAAAAAAAAACTTTATTCCTAAGCAAATAAAGAGAATAATCAAATCTTAATAAGATATAAAAACAACTTTATTCCTAGCAAATGAAGAGAATAATCAAATCTTAATAAGAAATAAAAAAAACTTTATTCCAAAACAAATGAAGAGAATAATCAAATTTTAATAAGAAATAAAAAAAAAACTTTATTCCTAAACAAATGAAGAGAATAATCAAATCTTAATAAGAAATAAAAAAAAACTTTATTCCTAAACAAATGAAGAGAATAATACAATCACAATAAGAAATAAAAAATCTTTATTCCTAAACAAATGAAGAGAATAATCTAATCTTAATAAGAAATAAAAAAAACTTTATTCCTAAAGAAATAAAGAGAATAATCAAATCTTTATAAGAAATAAAAAAAACTTTATTCCTAAACAAATAAAGAGAATAATAAAATCTTAATAAGAAATAAAAAAACTTTATTGCTAAACAAATAAAGAGAATAATAAAATCTTAATAAGAAATATAAAAACTTTATTCCTAAACAAATGCAGAAAATAATCAAATTTTAATAAGAAATGAAAAAAACTTTATTCTAAACAAATGAAGAGAATAATACAATCTTAATAAGAAATATAAAAAACTTTATTCCTAAACAAATAAAGAGAATAATACAATCTAAATAAGAAATAAAAAAACTTTATTCCTAAACAAATGAAGAGAATAATCAAATCTTAATAAGAAATAAAAAAAACTTTATTCCTAAACAAATGAAGAGAATAATCAAATCTTAATAAGAAATAAAAAAAACTTTATTCCTAAACAAATGAAGAGAATAATCTAATCTTAATAAGAAATAAAAAAAACTTTATTCCTAAACAAATGAAGAGAATAATCTAATCTTAATAAGAAATAAAAAAAAACTTTATTCCTAAACAAATGAAGAGAATAATACAATTTTAATAAGAAATTAAAAAAAACTTTATTCCTAAACAAATGAAGAGAATAATCAAATCTTAATAAGATATAAAAAAAACTTTATTCCTAAACAAATAAAGAGAATAATAAAATCTTAATAAGAAATAAAAAAAAACTTTATTCTAAACGAATGAAGAGAATAATCTAATCTTAATAAGATATAAAAAAAACTTTATTCCTAAACAAATGAAGAGAATAATCAAATTTTAATAAGAAATAAAAAAAACTTTATTCTAAACAAATGAAGAGAATAATCAAATCTTAATAAGAAATAAAAAAAACTGTATTCCTAAACAAATGAAGAGAATAATACAATCTTAATAAGAAATAAAATCTTTATTCCTAAACAAATGAAGAGAATAATCTAATCTTAAGAGGATATAAAAATCTTTATTCCTAAAAAAATAAAGAGAATAATCAAATCTTAATAAGATATCAAAAAAACTTTATTCCTAAGCAAATAAAGAGAATAATCTAATCTTTATAAGATATAAAAAACAACTTTATTCCTAAACAAATAAAGAGAATAATCAAATCTTAATAAGATATAAAAAAAACTTTATTTCTGAACAAATGAAGAGAATAATACAATCTTAATAAGAAATAAAAAAAAAATTGATTCTTAAACAAATGAAGAGAATAATCAAATCTTAATAAGATATAAAAAAACTTTATTCCTAAACAAATGAAGAGAATAATCAAATCTTAATAAGAAATAAAAAACTTTATTCCTAAGCAAATAAAGAGAATAATAAAATCTTAATAAGATATAAAAAAAACTTTATTCCTAAACAAATGAAGAGAATAATCTAATCTTAATGAGAAATAAAAAAAACTTTATTCCTAAACAAATGAAGAGAATAATCAAATCTTAATAAGATATAAAAAAAAACTTTATTCCTAAACAAATGAAGCGAATAATCAAATCTTAATAAGAAATAAAAAAAACTTTATTCCTAAACAAATGAAGAGAATAATCAATTCTTAATAAGATATAAAAATCTTTATTCCTAAACAAATGAAGAGAATAATAACAATCTTAATAAGATATAAGAAAAACTTTATTCTAAACAAATGGATAGAATAATCAAATCTTAATAAGATATAAAAAAACTTTATTCCTAAACAAATAAAGAAAATAATCAAATCTTAATAAGATATAAAAAAACTTTATTCCTAAATAAATGAAAAGAATAATCAAATCTTAATACGATATAAAAACACTTTCAATAAGTAAATAAAGAGAATAATCTAATCTTTATAAGATATATAAAAAAATTCTCAAATGAAGAGAATAATACAATCTTAATAAGAAATAAAAAACTTTATTCCTAAACAAATGAAGAGAATAATCAAATCTTAATAAGATATAAAAAAAACTTTATTCCTAAGCAAATAAAGAGAATAATCTAATCTTTATAAGATATAAAAAACAACTTTATTCCTAAACAAATGAAGAGAATAATCAAATCTTAATAAGATATAAAAAAACTTTATTCCTGAACAAATGAAGAGAATAATACAATCTTAATAAGAAATAAAAAAAAAATTGATTCTTAAACAAATGAAGAGAATAATCAAATCTTAACAAGATATAAAAATCTTTATTCCTAAACAAATGAAGAGAATAATCTAATCTTCTATAAGAAATAATAAACATTATTCCTAAGCAAATAAAGAGAATAATAAAATCTTAATAAGATATAAAAAAAACTTTATTCCTAAACAAATGAAGAGAATAATCAAATCTCAATAGGAAATAAAAAAACTTTATTCCTAAACAAATGAAGAGAATAATCAAATCTTAATAAGAAATAAAAAAAACTTTATTCCTAAACAAATGAAGAGAATAATCTAATCTTAATGAGAAATAAAAAAAACTTTATTCCTAAACAAATGAAGAGAAAAATCAAATCTTAATAAGAAATAAAAAAAAACTTTATTCCTAAACAAATGAAGCGAATAATCAAATCTTAATAAGAAATTAAAAAAAACTTTATTCCTAAACAAATGAAGAGAATAATCAATTCTTAATAAGATATAAAAATCTTTATTCCTAAACAAATGAAGAGAATAATAACAATCTTAATAAGATATAAGAAAAACTTTATTCTAAACAAATGGATAGAATAATCAAATCTTAATAAGATATAAAAAAACTTTATTCCTAAACAAATAAAGAGAATAATCAAATCTTAATAAGATATAAAAAAACTTTATTCCTAAACAAATGAAAAGAATAATCAAATCTTAATACGATATAAAAACACTTTCAATAAGTAAATAAAGAGAATAATCTAATCTTTATAAGATATATAAAAAAACTTTATTCCTAAGCAAATGAAGAGAATAATCAAATCCTAATAAGATATAAAAAAACTTTATTCTAAACAAATGAAGAGCATAATCAAATCTTTATTAGAAATAAAAAAACTTTATTCCTAAACAAATAAAGAGAATATTCAAATCTTAATAAGAAATAAAAAAAAAACTTTATTCCTAAACAAATAAAGAGAATAATCAAATCTTAATAAGATATAAAAATCTTTATTCCTAAACAAATGAAGAGAATAATCAAATCTTAATAAGATATAAATAAAAAAAACTTTATTCCTAAACAAATGAAGAGAATAATACAATTTTAATAAGATATATAAAAAAATTATTCCTAAACAAATGAAGAGAATAATCAAATCTTAATAAGAAATGAAAAAAAACTTTATTCCTAAACAAATGAAGAGAATAATCAAATCTTAATAAGATATAAAGATCTTTATTCTTAAACAAATGCAGAGAATAATCAAATCTTAATAAGATATATAAAAAAACTTTATTCTAAACACATGAAGCGAATAATCAAATCTTAATAAGATATAAAAAAAACTTTATACCTAAGCAAATGAAGAGAATAATCAAATCTTAATAAGATATAAAAAAACTTTATTCCTAAACAAATAAAGGGAATAATCAAATCTTAATAAGAAATAAACAAACTTTATTCCTAAACAAATGAAGAGAATAATCAAATGTTAATAAGAAATAAAAAAACTTTATTCCTAAACAAATAAAGAGAACAATCAAATCTTAATAAGAAATAAAAAAAAACTTTATTCCTAAACAAATGAAGAGAATAATACAATCTTAATAAAAAATGAAAAAAACTTTATTCCTAAACAAATGAAGAGAATAATCAAATCTTAATAAGAAATAAAAAAAACTTTATTCCTTAACAAATAAAGAGAATAATACAATCTTTATAAGATATAAAAAAAATTTATTCCTTAACAAATAAAGAGAATAATCAAATCCTTATAAGATATAAACAGACTTTATTCCTAAACAAATGAAAAGAATAATCAAATATTAATAAGATATAAAAAACACCTTATTCCTGAACAAATGAAAAGAATAATCAAATCTTAATAAGATATAAACAACTTTATTCCTAAACAAATGAAGAGAATAATCTAATCTTAATAAGATATAAAAAAACTTTATTCCTAAGCAAATGAAGAGAATAATCTAATCTTAATAAGATATAAAAAAACTTTATTCCTAAGCAAATGAAGAGAATAATCAAATCTTAATAAGATATAAAAAACTTTATTCCTAAACAAATGAAGAGAATAATCTAATCTTAATAAGAAATAAAAAACACTTTATTCCTAAACAAATGAAGAGAATAATCAAATTTTAATAAGAAATAAAAAAAACTTTATTCCTAAGCAAATAAAGAGAATAATCTAATCTTAATAAGATATATAAAAAAACTTTATTCCTAAACAAATGAAGAGAATAATCTAATCTTAATAAGATATAAAAAAACTTTATTCCTAAGCAAATGAAGAGAATAATCTAATCTTAATAAGATATATAAAAAAACTTTATTCCTAAATAAATGAAGAGAATAATCAAATCTTAATAAGAAATAAAAAAAAAACTTTATTCCTAAGCAAATAAAGAGAATAATCTAATCTTAATAAGAAATAAAAAAAACTTTATTCCTAAAGAAATAAAGAGAATAATCAAATCTTTATAAGAAATAAAAAAAACTTTATTCCTAAACAAATAAAGAGAATAATAAAATCTTAATAAGAAATAAAAAAAACTTTATTGCTAAACAAATTAAGAGAATAATACAATCTTAATAAGATATAAAAACTTTATTCCTAAACAAATGAAGAAAATAATCAAATTTTAATAAGAAATCAAAAAAACTTTATTCTAAACAAATGAAGAGAATAATACAATCTTAATAAGAAATAAAAAAAACTTTATTCCTAAACAAATGAAGAGAATAATCAAATCTTAATAAGAAATAAAAAAAACTTTATTCCTAAACAAATGAAGAGAATAATCAAATCTTAATAAGAAATAAAAAAAACTTTATTCCTAAACAAATGAAGAGAATAATCTAATCTTAATAAGAAATAAAAAAAACTTTATTCCTAAACAAATGAAGAGAATAATCTAATCTTAATAAGAAATAAAAAAAAAACTTTATTCCTAAACAAATGAAGAGAATAATACAATTTTAATAAGAAATAAAAAACTTTATTCCTAAACAAATGAAGAGAATAATCAAATCTTAATAAATTATAAAAATCTTTATTCCTAAAAAAATGAAGAGAATAATCAAATCTTAATAAGATATAAAAAAAACTTTATTCCTAAGCAAATAAACAGAATAATCTAATCTTTATAAGATATAAAAAACAACTTTATTCCTAAACAAATGAAGAGAATAATCAAATCTTAATAAGATATAAAAAAACTTTATTCCTGAACAAATGAAGAGAATAATACAATCTTAATAAGAAATAAAAAAAAATTGATTCTTAAACAAATGAAGAGAATAATCAAATCTTAATAAGATATAAAAATCTTTATTCCTAAACAAATGAAGAGAATAATCTAATCTTCTATAAGAAATAAAAAACTTTATTCCTAAGCAAATAAAGAGAATAATAAAATCTTAATAAGATATAAAAAAACTTTATTCCTAAACAACTGAAGAGAATAATCAAATCTTAATAAGAAATAAAAAAACTTTATTCCTAAACAAATGAAGAGAATAATCTAATCTTAATGAGAAATAAAAAAAAACTTTATTTCTAAACAAATGAAGAGAATAACCAAATCTTAATAAGAAATAAAAAAAACTTTATTCCTAAGCAAATAAAGAGAATAATCAAATCTTAATAAGATATAAAAACAACTTTATTCCTAGCAAATGAAGAGAATAATCAAATCTTAATAAGAAATAAAAAAAACTTTATTCCAAAACAAATGAAGAGAATAATCAAATTTTAATAAGAAATAAAAAAAAACTTTATTCCTAAACAAATGAAGAGAATAATACAATTTTAATAAGAAATTAAAAAAAACTTTATTCCTAAACAAATGAAGAGAATAATCTAATCTTAATAAGAAATAAAAAAAACTTTATTCCTAAACACATGAAGAGAATAATCTAATCTTAATAAGAAATAAAAAAAAAACTTTATTCCTAAACAAATGAAGAGAATAATACAATTTTAATAAGAAATAAAAAACTTTATTCCTAAACAAATGAAGAGAATAATCAAATCTTAATAAGATATAAAAATCTTTATTCCTAAAAAAATGAAGAGAATAATCAAATCTTAATAAGATATAAAAAAAACTTTATTCCTAAGCAAATAAACAGAATAATCTAATCTTTATAAGATATAAAAAACAACTTTATTCCTAAACAAATGAAGAGAATAATCAAATCTTAATAAGATATAAAAATCTTTATTCCTAAACAAATGAAGAGAATAATCTAATCTTCTATAAGAAATAAAAAACTTTATTCCTAAGCAAATAAAGAGAATAATAAAATCTTAATAAGATATAAAAAAAAACTTTATTCCTAAACAAATGAAGAGAATAATCTAATCTTAATGAGAAATAAAAAAAAACTTTATTCCTAAACAAATGAAGAGAATAATCAAATCTTGATAAGAAATAAAAAAAAACTTTATTCCTAAGCAAATGAAGAGAATAATCAAATCTTAATAAGATATAAAAAAAACTTTATTCCTAAACAAATGAAGAGAATTATCTAATCTTAATGAGAAATAAAAAAAAAACTTTATTCCTAAACAAATGAAGAGAATAATCAAATCTTAATAAGAAATAAAAAAAACTTTATTCCTAAGCAAATAAAGAGAATAATCAAATCTTAATAAGATATAAAAACAACTTTATTCCTAGCAAATGAAGAGAATAATCAAATCTTAATAAGAAATAAAAAAAACTTTATTCCAAAACAAATGAAGAGAATAATCAAATTTTAATAAGAAATAAAAAAAAACTTTATTCCTAAACAAATGAAGAGAATAATCAAATCTTAATAAGAAATAAAAAAAAACTTTATTCCTAAACAAATGAAGAGAATAATACAATCTCAATAAGAAATAAAAAATCTTTATTCCTAAACAAATAAAGAGAATAATCTAATCTTAATAAGAAATAAAAAAAACTTTATTCCTAAAGAAATAAAGAGAATAATCAAATCTTTATAAGAAATAAAAAAACTTTATTCCTAAACAAATAAAGAGAATAATAAAATCTTAATAAGAAATAAAAAAAACTTTATTGCTAAACAAATGAAGAGAATAATACAATCTTAATAAGATATAAAAACTTTATTCCTAAACAAATGAAGAAAATAATCAAATTTTAATAAGAAATCAAAAAAACTTTATTCTAAACAAATGAAGAGAATAATACAATCTTCATAAGAAATCAAAAAAACTTTATTCCTAAACAAATGAAGAGAATAATACAATCTTAATAAGAAATAAAAAAAACTTTATTCCTAAACAAATGAAGAGAATAATCAAATCTTAATAAGAAATAAAAAAAACTTTATTCCTAAACAAATGAAGAGAATAATCTAATCTTAATAAGAAATAAAAAAAACTTTATTCCTAAACAAATGAAGAGAATAATCTAATCTTAATAAGAAATAAAAAAAAAACTTTATTCCTAAACAAATGAAGAGAATAATACAATTTTAATAAGAAATTAAAAAAAACGTTATTCCTAAACAAATGAAGAGAATAATCAAATCTTAATAAGATATAAAAAAAACTTTATTCCTAAACAAATAAAGAGAATAATCGAATCTTAATAAGAAATAAAAAAAACTTTATTCTAAACGAATGAAGAGAATAATCTTATCTTAATAAGATATAAAAAAAACTTTATTCCTAAACAAATGAAGAGAATAATCAAATTTTAATAAGAAATAAAAAAAACTTTATTCTAAACAAATGAAGAGAATAATCAAATCTTAATAAGAAATAAAAAAAACTGTATTCCTAAACAAATGAAGAGAATAATACAATCTTAATAAGAAATAAAAAACTTTATTCCTAAACAAATGAAGAGAATAATCAAATCTTAATAAGATATAAAAATCTTTATTCCTAAAAAAATGAAGAGAATAATCAAATCTTAATAAGATATAAAAAAACTTTATTCCTAAGCAAATAAAGAGAATAATCTAATCTTTATAAGATATAAAAAACAACTTTATTCCTAAACAAATGAAGAGAATAATCAAATCTTAATAAGATATAAAAAAAACTTTTTTCCTGAACAAATGAAGAGAATAATACAATCTTAATAAGAAATAAAAAAAAAATTGATTCTTAAACAAATGAAGAGAATAATAAAATCTTAATAAGATATAAAAATCTTTATTCCTAAACAAATGAAGAGAATAATCTAATCTTCTATAAGAAATAAAAAACTTTATTCCTAAGCAAATAAAGAGAATAATAAAATCTTAATAAGATATAAAAAAACTTTATTCCTAAACAACTGAAGAGAATAATCAAATCTTAATAAGAAATAAAAAAACTTTATTCCTAAACAAATGAAGAGAATAATCTAATCTTAATGAGAAATAAAAAAAAACTTTATTTCTAAACAAATGAAGAGAATAACCAAATCTTAATAAGAAATAAAAAAAACTTTATTCCTAAGCAAATAAAGAGAATAATCAAATCTTAATAAGATATAAAAACAACTTTATTCCTAGCAAATGAAGAGAATAATCAAATCTTAATAAGAAATAAAAAAAACTTTATTCCAAAACAAATGAAGAGAATAATCAAATTTTAATAAGAAATAAAAAAAAACTTTATTCCTAAACAAATGAAGAGAATAATACAATTTTAATAAGAAATTAAAAAAAACTTTATTCCTAAACAAATGAAGAGAATAATCTAATCTTAATAAGAAATAAAAAAAACTTTATTCCTAAACACATGAAGAGAATAATCTAATCTTAATAAGAAATAAAAAAAAAACTTTATTCCTAAACAAATGAAGAGAATAATACAATTTTAATAAGAAATAAAAAACTTTATTCCTAAACAAATGAAGAGAATAATCAAATCTT
Organism: Euprymna scolopes; assembly: GCF_053919585.1. Classification (NCBI taxonomy): domain Eukaryota; kingdom Metazoa; phylum Mollusca; class Cephalopoda; order Sepiida; family Sepiolidae; genus Euprymna; species Euprymna scolopes. The sequence goes on from NC_136509.1 coordinate 64,748,248, forward strand.
AATAAGATATAAAAATCTTTATTCCTAAAAAAATGAAGAGAATAATCAAATCTTAATAAGATATAAAAAAAACTTTATTCCTAAGCAAATAAACAGAATAATCTAATCTTTATAAGATATAAAAAACAACTTTATTCCTAAACAAATGAAGAGAATAATCAAATCTTAATAAGATATAAAAATCTTTATTCCTAAACAAATGAAGAGAATAATCTAATCTTCTATAAGAAATAAAAAACTTTATTCCTAAGCAAATAAAGAGAATAATAAAATCTTAATAAGATATAAAAAAAACTTTATTCCTAAACAAATGAAGAGAATAATCTAATCTTAATGAGAAATAAAAAAAAACTTTATTCCTAAACAAATGAAGAGAATAATCAAATCTTGATAAGAAATAAAAAAAAACTTTATTCCTAAGCAAATGAAGAGAATAATCAAATCTTAATAAGATATAAAAAAAACTTTATTCCTAAACAAATGAAGAGAATAATCTAATCTTAATGAGAAATAAAAAAAAAACTTTATTCCTAAACAAATGAAGAGAATAATCAAATCTTAATAAGAAATAAAAAAAAACTTTATTCCTAAGCAAATAAAGAGAATAATCAAATCTTAATAAGATATAAAAACAACTTTATTCCTAGCAAATGAAGAGAATAATCAAATCTTAATAAGAAATAAAAAAAACTTTATTCCAAAACAAATGAAGAGAATAATCAAATTTTAATAAGAAATAAAAAAAAACTTTATTCCTAAACAAATGAAGAGAATAATCAAATCTTAATAAGAAATAAAAAAAAACTTTATTCCTAAACAAATGAAGAGAATAATACAATCTCAATAAGAAATAAAAAATCTTTATTCCTAAACAAATAAAGAGAATAATCTAATCTTAATAAGAAATAAAAAAAACTTTATTCCTAAAGAAATAAAGAGAATAATCAAATCTTTATAAGAAATAAAAAAACTTTATTCCTAAACAAATGAAGAGAATAATACAATCTTAATAAGATATAAAAACTTTATTCCTAAACAAATGAAGAAAATAATCAAATTTTAATAAGAAATCAAAAAAACTTTATTCTAAACAAATGAAGAGAATAATACAATCTTAATAAGAAATAAAAAAAACTTTATTCCTAAACAAATGAAGAGAATAATACAATCTTAATAAGAAATAAAAAAAACTTTATTCCTAAACAAATGAAGAGAATAATCAAATCTTAATAAGAAATAAAAAAAACTTTATTCCTAAACAAATGAAGAGAATAATCTAATCTTAATAAGAAATAAAAAAAACTTTATTCCTAAACAAATGAAGAGAATAATCTAATCTTAATAAGAAATAAAAAAAAAACTTTATTCCTAAACAAATGAAGAGAATAATACAATTTTAATAAGAAATTAAAAAAAACGTTATTCCTAAACAAATGAAGAGAATAATCAAATCTTAATAAGATATAAAAAAAACTTTATTCCTAAACAAATAAAGAGAATAATCGAATCTTAATAAGAAATAAAAAAAACTTTATTCTAAACGAATGAAGAGAATAATCTTATCTTAATAAGATATAAAAAAAACTTTATTCCTAAACAAATGAAGAGAATAATCAAATTTTAATAAGAAATAAAAAAAACTTTATTCTAAACAAATGAAGAGAATAATCAAATCTTAATAAGAAATAAAAAAAACTGTATTCCTAAACAAATGAAGAGAATAATACAATCTTAATAAGAAATAAAAAACTTTATTCCTAAACAAATGAAGAGAATAATCAAATCTTAATAAGATATAAAAATCTTTATTCCTAAAAAAATGAAGAGAATAATCAAATCTTAATAAGATATAAAAAAACTTTATTCCTAAGCAAATAAAGAGAATAATCTAATCTTTATAAGATATAAAAAACAACTTTATTCCTAAACAAATGAAGAGAATAATCAAATCTTAATAAGATATAAAAAAAACTTTTTTCCTGAACAAATGAAGAGAATAATACAATCTTAATAAGAAATAAAAAAAAAATTGATTCTTAAACAAATGAAGAGAATAATAAAATCTTAATAAGATATAAAAATCTTTATTCCTAAACAAATGAAGAGAATAATCTAATCTTCTATAAGAAATAAAAAACTTTATTCCTAAGCAAATAAAGAGAATAATAAAATCTTAATAAGATATAAAAAAACTTTATTCCTAAACAACTGAAGAGAATAATCAAATCTTAATAAGAAATAAAAAAACTTTATTCCTAAACAAATGAAGAGAATAATCTAATCTTAATGAGAAATAAAAAAAAAACTTTATTCCTAAACAAATGAAGAGAATAACCAAATCTTAATAAGAAATAAAAAAAACTTTATTCCTAAGCAAATAAAGAGAATAATCAAATCTTAATAAGATATAAAAACAACTTTATTCCTAGCAAATGAAGAGAATAATCAAATCTTAATAAGAAATAAAAAAAACTTTATTCCAAAACAAATGAAGAGAATAATCAAATTTTAATAAGAAATAAAAAAAAACTTTATTCCTAAACAAATGAAGAGAATAATACAATTTTAATAAGAAATTAAAAAAAACTTTATTCCTAAACAAATGAAGAGAATAATCAAATCTTAATAAGATATAAAAAAAACTTTATTCCTAAACAAATGAAGAGAATAATCAAATCTTTATAAGAAATAAAAAAAACTTTATTCCTAAACAAATGAAGCGAATAATAAAATCTTAATAAGAAATTAAAAAAAACTTTATTCCTAAACAAATGAAGAGAATAATCAATTCTTAATAAGATATAAAAATCTTTATTCCTAAACAAATGAAGAGAATAATAACAATCTTAATAAGATATAAGAAAAACTTTATTCTAAACAAATGGATAGAATAATCAAATCTTAATAAGATATAAAAAAACTTTATTCCTAAACAAATAAAGAGAATAATCAAATCTTAATAAGATATAAAAAAACTTTATTCCTAAACAAATGAAAAGAATAATCAAATCTTAATACGATATAAAAACACTTTCAATAAGTAAATAAAGAGAATAATCTAATCTTTATAAGATATATAAAAAAAAATATATTCCTAAACAAATGAAGAGAATAATCAAATCCTAATAAGATATAAAAAAACTTTATTCTAAACAAATGAAGAGCATAATCAAATCTTTATTAGAAAGAAAAAAAATTTATTCCTAAACAAATAAAGAGAATAATCAAATCTTAATAAGAAATAAATAAAAACTTTATTCCTAAACAAATGAAGAGAATAATCAAATCTTAATAAGATATAAAAATCTTTATTCCTAAACAAATGAAGAGAATAATCAAATCTTAATAAGATATAAAAATCTTTATTCCTAAACAAATGAAGAGAATAATCAAATCTTAATAAGATATAAAAATCTTTATTCCTAAACAAATGAAGAGAATAATACAATCTTAATAAGAAATAAATAAAAAATCTTTATTCCTAAACAAATGAAGAGAATAATACAATTTTAATAAGATATATAAAAAAATTATTCCTAAACAAATGAAGAGAATAATCAAATCTTAATAAGAAATGAAAAAAACCTTTATTCCTAAACAAATGAAGAGAATAATCAAATCTTAATAAGATATAAAAAAACTTTATTCCTAAGCAAATAAAGAGAATAATCTAATCTTTATAAGATATAAAAAACAACTTTATTCCTAAACAAATGAAGAGAATAATCAAATCTTAATAAGATATAAAAAAAACTTTTTTCCTGAACAAATGAAGAGAATAATACAATCTTAATAAGAAATAAAAAAAAAATTGATTCTTAAACAAATGAAGAGAATAATAAAATCTTAATAAGATATAAAAATCTTTATTCCTAAACAAATGAAGAGAATAATCTAATCTTCTATAAGAAATAAAAAACTTTATTCCTAAGCAAATAAAGAGAATAATAAAATCTTAATAAGATATAAAAAAACTTTATTCCTAAACAACTGAAGAGAATAATCAAATCTTAATAAGAAATAAAAAAACTTTATTCCTAAACAAATGAAGAGAATAATCTAATCTTAATGAGAAATAAAAAAAAACTTTATTCCTAAACAAATGAAGAGAATAACCAAATCTTAATAAGAAATAAAAAAAACTTTATTCCTAAGCAAATAAAGAGAATAATCAAATCTTAATAAGATATAAAAACAACTTTATTCCTAGCAAATGAAGAGAATAATCAAATCTTAATAAGAAATAAAAAAAACTTTATTCCAAAACAAATGAAGAGAATAATCAAATTTTAATAAGAAATAAAAAAAAACTTTATTCCTAAACAAATGAAGAGAATAATACAATTTTAATAAGAAATTAAAAAAAACTTTATTCCTAAACAAATGAAGAGAATAATCTAATCTTAATAAGAAATAAAAAAAACTTTATTCCTAAACAAATGAAGAGAATAATCTAATCTTAATAAGAAATAAAAAAAAAACTTTATTCCTAAACAAATGAAGAGAATAATACAATTTTAATAAGAAATAAAAAACTTTATTCCTAAACAAATGAAGAGAATAATCAAATCTTAATAAGATATAAAAATCTTTATTCCTAAAAAAATAAAGAGAATAATCAAATCTTAATAAGATATAAAAAAAACTTTATTCCTAAGCAAATAAACAGAATAATCTAATCTTTATAAGATATAAAAAACAACTTTATTCCTAAACAAATGAAGAGAATAATCAAATCTTAATAAGATATAAAAAAACTTTATTCCTGAACAAATGAAGAGAATAATACAATCTTAATAAGAAATAAAAAAAAATTGATTCTTAAACAAATGAAGAGAATAATCAAATCTTAATAAGATATAAAAATCTTTATTCCTAAACAAATGAAGAGAATAATCTAATCTTCTATAAGAAATAAAAAACTTTATTCCTAAGCAAATAAAGAGAATAATAAAATCTTAATAAGATATAAAAAAAACTTTATTCCTAAACAAATGAAGAGAATAATCTAATCTTAATGAGAAATAAAAAAAAACTTTATTCCTAAACAAATGAAGAGAATAATCAAATCTTGATAAGAAATAAAAAAAAACTTTATTCCTAAGCAAATGAAGAGAATAATCAAATCTTAATAAGATATAAAAAAAACTTTATTCCTAAACAAATGAAGAGAATAATCTAATCTTAATGAGAAATAAAAAAAAAACTTTATTCCTAAACAAATGAAGAGAATAATCAAATCTTAATAAGAAATAAAAAAAAACTTTATTCCTAAGCAAATAAAGAGAATAATCAAATCTTAATAAGATATAAAAACAACTTTATTCCTAGCAAATGAAGAGAATAATCAAATCTTAATAAGAAATAAAAAAAACTTTATTCCAAAACAAATGAAGAGAATAATCAAATTTTAATAAGAAATAAAAAAAAACTTTATTCCTAAACAAATGAAGAGAATAATCAAATCTTAATAAGAAATAAAAAAAAACTTTATTCCTAAACAAATGAAGAGAATAATACAATCTCAATAAGAAATAAAAAATCTTTATTCCTAAACAAATAAAGAGAATAATCTAATCTTAATAAGAAATAAAAAAAACTTTATTCCTAAAGAAATAAAGAGAATAATCAAATCTTTATAAGAAATAAAAAAACTTTATTCCTAAACAAATGAAGAGAATAATACAATCTTAATAAGATATAAAAACTTTATTCCTAAACAAATGAAGAAAATAATCAAATTTTAATAAGAAATCAAAAAAACTTTATTCTAAACAAATGAAGAGAATAATACAATCTTAATAAGAAATAAAAAAAACTTTATTCCTAAACAAATGAAGAGAATAATACAATCTTAATAAGAAATAAAAAAAACTTTATTCCTAAACAAATGAAGAGAATAATCAAATCTTAATAAGAAATAAAAAAAACTTTATTTCTAAACAAATGAAGAGAATAATCTAATCTTAATAAGAAATAAAAAAAACTTTATTCCTAAACAAATGAAGAGAATAATCTAATCTTAATAAGAAATAAAAAAAAAACTTTATTCCTAAACAAATGAAGAGAATAATACAATTTTAATAAGAAATTAAAAAAAACGTTATTCCTAAACAAATGAAGAGAATAATCAAATCTTAATAAGATATAAAAAAAACTTTATTCCTAAACAAATAAAGAGAATAATCGAATCTTAATAAGAAATAAAAAAAACTTTATTCTAAACGAATGAAGAGAATAATCTTATCTTAATAAGATATAAAAAAAACTTTATTCCTAAACAAATGAAGAGAATAATCAAATTTTAATAAGAAATAAAAAAAACTTTATTCTAAACAAATGAAGAGAATAATCAAATCTTAATAAGAAATAAAAAAAACTGTATTCCTAAACAAATGAAGAGAATAATACAATCTTAATAAGAAATAAAAAACTTTATTCCTAAACAAATGAAGAGAATAATCAAATCTTAATAAGATATAAAAATCTTTATTCCTAAAAAATGAAGAGAATAATCAAATCTTAATAAGATATAAAAAAACTTTATTCCTAAGCAAATAAAGAGAATAATCTAATCTTTATAAGATATAAAAAACAACTTTATTCCTAAACAAATGAAGAGAATAATCAAATCTTAATAAGATATAAAAAAAACTTTTTTCCTGAACAAATGAAGAGAATAATACAATCTTAATAAGAAATAAAAAAAAAATTGATTCTTAAACAAATGAAGAGAATAATAAAATCTTAATAAGATATAAAAATCTTTATTCCTAAACAAATGAAGAGAATAATCTAATCTTCTATAAGAAATAAAAAACTTTATTCCTAAGCAAATAAAGAGAATAATAAAATCTTAATAAGATATAAAAAAACTTTATTCCTAAACAACTGAAGAGAATAATCAAATCTTAATAAGAAATAAAAAAACTTTATTCCTAAACAAATGAAGAGAATAATCTAATCTTAATGAGAAATAAAAAAAAAACTTTATTCCTAAACAAATGAAGAGAATAACCAAATCTTAATAAGAAATAAAAAAAACTTTATTCCTAAGCAAATAAAGAGAATAATCAAATCTTAATAAGATATAAAAACAACTTTATTCCTAGCAAATGAAGAGAATAATCAAATCTTAATAAGAAATAAAAAAAACTTTATTCCAAAACAAATGAAGAGAATAATCAAATTTTAATAAGAAATAAAAAAAAACTTTATTCCTAAACAAATGAAGAGAATAATACAATTTTAATAAGAAATTAAAAAAAACTTTATTCCTAAACAAATGAAGAGAATAATCAAATCTTAATAAGATATAAAAAAAACTTTATTCCTAAACAAATGAAGAGAATAATCAAATCTTTATAAGAAATAAAAAAAACTTTATTCCTAAACAAATGAAGCGAATAATAAAATCTTAATAAGAAATTAAAAAAAACTTTATTCCTAAACAAATGAAGAGAATAATCAATTCTTAATAAGATATAAAAATCTTTATTCCTAAACAAATGAAGAGAATAATAACAATCTTAATAAGATATAAGAAAAACTTTATTCTAAACAAATGGATAGAATAATCAAATCTTAATAAGATATAAAAAAACTTTATTCCTAAACAAATAAAGAGAATAATCAAATCTTAATAAGATATAAAAAAACTTTACTCCTAAACAAATGAAAAGAATAATCAAATCTTAATACGATATAAAAACACTTTCAATAAGTAAATAAAGAGAATAATCTAATCTTTATAAGATATATAAAAAAAATATATTCCTAAACAAATGAAGAGAATAATCAAATCCTAATAAGATATAAAAAAACTTTATTCTAAACAAATGAAGAGCATAATCAAATCTTTATTAGAAAGAAAAAAAATTTATTCCTAAACAAATAAAGAGAATAATCAAATCTTAATAAGAAATAAATAAAAACTTTATTCCTAAACAAATGAAGAGAATAATCAAATCTTAATAAGATATAAAAATCTTTATTCCTAAACAAATGAAGAGAATAATCAAATCTTAATAAGATATAAAAATCTTTATTCCTAAACAAATGAAGAGAATAATCAAATCTTAATAAGATATAAAAATCTTTATTCCTAAACAAATGAAGAGAATAATACAATCTTAATAAGAAATAAATAAAAAATCTTTATTCCTAAACAAATGAAGAGAATAATACAATTTTAATAAGATATATAAAAAAATTATTCCTAAACAAATGAAGAGAATAATCAAATCTTAATAAGAAATGAAAAAAAACTTTATTCCTAAACAAATGAAGAGAATAATCAAATCTTAATAAGATATAAGAAAAACTTTATTCTTAAACAAATGCAGAGAATAATCAAATCTTAATAAGATATATAAAAAAACTTTATTCTAAACACATGAAGAGAATAATCAAATCTTAATAATATATAAAAAAAACTTTATACCTAAGCAAATGAAGAGAATAATCAAATCCTAATAAGATATAAAAAAACTTTATTCCTAAACAAATTAAGGGAATAATAAAATCTTAATAAGAAATAAACAAACTTTATTCCTAAACAAATGAAGAGAATAATCAAATGTTAATAAGAAATAAAAAAACTTTATTCCTAAACAAATAAAGAGAACAATCAAATCTTAATAAGAAATAAAAAAAACTTTATTCCTAAACAAATGAAGAGAATAATACAATCTTAATAAAAAATGAAAAAAATTTATTCCTAAACAAATGAAGAGAATAATCAAATCTTAATAAGAAATAAAAAAAACTTTATTCCTTAACAAATAAAGAGAATAATATAATCTTAATAAGATATAAAAAAAACTTTATTCCTAAACAAATAAAGAGAATAATCAAATCCTTATAAGATATAAAAAAAACTTTATTCCTAAACAAATGAAAAGAATAATCAAATATTAATAAGATATAAAAAACACCTTATTCCTGAACAAATGAAAAGAATAATCAAATCTTAATAAGATATAAAAAACTTTATTCCTAAACAAATGAAGAGAATAATCAAATCTTAATAAGATATAAAAAAAACTTTATTCCTAAACAAATAAAGAGAATAATCAAATCTTAATAAGATATAAAAAAACATTATTCCTGAACAAATGAAAAGAATAATCAAATCTTAATAAGATATAAAAAAAACTTTATTCCTAAGCAAATAAAGAGAATAATCAAATCTTAATAAGATAAAAAAAAAAACTTTATTCCTAAACAAATGAAAAGAATAATCAAATCTTAATAAGATATAAAAAAACTTTATTCCTAAACAAATAAAGAGAATAATCAAATCTTAATAAGATATAAAAAAAACTTTATTACTGGACAAATGAAAAGAATAATCAAATCTCAATAAGATATAAAAAAAACTTTATTCCTAAACAAATAAAGAGAATAATCAAATCTTAATAGGATATAAAAAAACTTTTTTCCTAAACAAATAAAGAGAATAATCAAATCTTAATAAGAAATAAAAAAAAAACTTTATTCCTAAACAAATGAAGAGAATAATCAAATCTTAATAAGATATAAAAAACTTTATTCCTAAACAAATGAAGAGAATAATCAAATCTTTATAAGAAATAAAAAAAATATTATTCCTAAACAAATGAAGAGAATAATCAAATCTTAATAAGAAATGAAAAAAAACTTTATTCCTAAACAAATGAAGAGAATAATACAATCTTTATAAGAAATACAAAAAAACTTTATTCCTAAGCAAATGAAGAGAATAATCAAATCTTAATAAGAAATAAATAAAACTTTATTCCTAAACAAATGAAGAGAATAATCAAATCTTAAAAGATATAAAAAAAACTTTATTCCTAAACAAATGAAAAGAATAATCAAATCTAAATAAGATATAAAAAAAACTTTCTTCCTAAACAAATAAAGAGAATAATCAAATCTTAATAAGATATAAAAAAACTTTATTCCTAAACAAATAAAGAGAATAATCAAATCTTAATAAGAAATAAAAAAAAACTTTATTCCTAAACAAATAAAGAGAATAATCAAATCTTAATAAGATATAAAAAAAACTTTATTCCTAAACAAATGAAAAGAATAATCAAATCTTAATAAGATATAAAAAAACTTTATTCCTAAACAAATAAAGAGAATAATCTAATCTTAATAAGATATAAAAAAAACTTTATTCCTAATCAAATAAAGAGAATAATCAAATCTTAATAAGAAATAAAAAAAAAACTTTATTCCTAAACAAATGAAAAGAATAATCAAATCTTAATAAGATATAAAAAAAACTTTATTCCTGGACAAATGCGCACAAAACTTCAACGACGGAAAAACTAGTCGTTTTGGCATATGTTCATCTCCTAATAATTAAATATCATAAAATAGAAACGATGTTCCCCGTAGAAAACAAAATTATCGCAATAAAAACACGAATATCACACGAATAAATTCAATATAGTAACATAATCAGCCAATGCTGCTTCATATTTTGCGGGTGTTTCCAGTCGATATTATTCAATATCGTAAATTCCTATATTATATCCAATGAGAGCCACTCTTCTAAAATAGTTATATTTTGATAAGGTTGGAGACGCTTTTACCCTCTTTAAAATATCCTCTGTTACGCGCCCGAAATAGTCCGGAAACTTTCATTAACTACATAATACCGGTTGCACTGTCAGTGATTATATTTTCATCCTGTACTTTTAATATTTACTCATTACGCCTACCATGTATGAATACTGAAATTTCCTTTACGATGACATTATTAAAATCCAGACAATTTGATTCACTGTACCAGACAGAAAAAGCAAAAATCCCATTATATATCTTACTAGCAAAAGTACCCGTCGTTCAAAAAAAACAGCCTACAGAAAATGGACTCTGATTTATGAAAGTATGATAGGTTATGAAAAGGAAGGGTTGTAAAGAGATAGCTTCGAATTTGGGGGTATCAAAGCCAAAGCAAAATATGATGACAGTGAAAATAAAATAGATAAGCCACATAATTTATTATACCATACTTGTTCATACTAAAACACTTATCACAATATTCTGTGGATCTATATTAAAAAAAAACTTGTTAAACTTTGTGACATATTTCCATTCTATGGAGGTCAGGCGCGAACGAACATCCCATAATTTTATTATACCATATTTCTTCAAACTGAAACATAATTATCAAAGTATACTTACGCAGATAGATATAAAAAGCCTTTATTAAAGTTTGTGCCTATTTCCATTCTATGGAGACCAGGCGCGAACGCAGACTCCACAATTTTTATGAATCATCATTATGCCAGATCAAACATACCCATTCCTGTGTCTAGATAATAGCAGTTTTCTATAAGTCAAGGATATAGGAGCCTATTCCTGACCAGAGACACACACAGACGTTCAGCTTTATATTATAGATTATTATTTACTTTAATAATTATTAAATACCTACACACACTATTGTTTCATCCTTTTGCGAATCATCAGTGCAAGGTGTCTCGATTAACGTTAGTTGAGAGATTCGAAGCCCAGCAACAGAAGTCATGTCTGGCTTCATCAGCAAGGACTAGAACCACTCTGCTACCGTCAACCGCGAGAGATACAATCTCCAACAGAGAATCCTAACGACCCCGAATTTCTCGAAAAGAACGCGAATGTTTTTGCAGAACTGATTCAATGCTTGGACGATAGAAGTCTGTCTCTGATTATAAGAAACGCCTTGGGTAATGGAAGGAATGCATTGAACATATTAAGAGAGCATTACTTATCAAAAGGGAAACCGAAAATTATGTCACTATATACAGAACTAACGTCTCTAAAGCGTAACAAGGATGAAACTATTACCGATTACGTTATAAGGGCAGAAGCAACCGCCAATGACTTAAAACTCTCAGGTGAAATAATAGGCAATAGCCTGTTGATATCAATGACCCTCAAGGGACCTCCAGCCGATTTTAAACCATTTACAACTGTTATAACGCAAAAAGACAAACCCATAATTATTAAAGGCGAAATTTGTAACTGTATTCTAAAAAATGCTATTTTCATACGTACATTTAAGCAAGACATATTTTCCGTGCAGGCTGCAATTAAACAAGGCGCAAATATAAAGTTTGGCCAAAACAAGTCAAAATTGATATACCCTAATGGAACTGTATTTGACATTAAAAGAATGGCCGACTATATTATTTAAAAGGTATAGTTCCCTCAAAAACTGCCTGTCACGACTTGGAAACCTGGCATCAAATTCTAGAGCTGATATTAAAAAATTACCAAATATAGTCGAAGGCATGAACATAATACTTTCAGACGATCTCCAAAATTGTGATGTTTGTGTACAGGGGAAAATGACAAAAGATATAAGCAAAACACCAGACAAAAAGGCCACGAAAATTCTGTCACTTGTGCACTGTGACTTGGCAGGTCCGATCAGCCTGATGGGGAGAAATAATCTAAGATACGTTTTAAACTTTATTGATGATTTTTCCGATTTAAGTATAGTTTATTTTCTAAAAAAAAAACAAATCCAACACTATCCTCGCAACTAAGAATTATTTAGCTGATATTGTCCCGTACTAATAATAATAACCAAACACGTCGATTCTTAATAAGGGAGCGAAAAAGGCCAGACTTCTTAAAAATTGAAAAGATACAAGACTACGCAGTGGATTACTGTTACTCGTTGAAAAGCGCACCGGAATGTTATAATGAGGCGATTAATTGAGAAAATCACCAAGAATGGAAACAAGCTATGATATCCGAATTGAAAGCTTTATCTGAAAATAATACATACGAAATAGTGGCAAAACCAACAGATAAAAAATTATTTTTTCACGCTGGGTTTTTTTCCAAAAAAGATCACAGCTTCTGGAAGTGAAACTTTTAAAGCAAGATTTGTTGCAAAAGGTTTTTCATAAATTTCTGGAGTGAAATATTTTGCAACATTTTCACCAACGACAAATTTAACGACAATTGGAATTTTATTACAATTTGCCGCTCAATACAATTTAAAAATATATCAAATGGATGTAAAAAAAAATGCTTATTTAAATGCTCCGATGGACTGTGCAATCTATATTTACTCTCCAGAGCAATTTAAAATGAAAAATAAAAATTTTGTGTGGAAACTGAATAAATCGTTATATAGACTAAGACAATGTGCTTACAATTGGAATTTAACACTCCATAATTATTTAATAGAACAGGAATTCAAGCAATGTCCCGTAGACGCGTGCATGTATACCAAATAATAGATAATAAATTGTTGATTTTGGTTTTGGGGTTGACTATATATTACTCGCCTCAAACTGTGACAATACTTTAAAAGATTTTAAAAATAAATTAAATAAAAATTTTAAATGGCTGATCTTGGACACTTGTCATGATTCCTCCGTATAACATTTACCTGTGGAAATGGAACTATAACTATGAACCAATCACGGTACATTGAAAAAGTTCTGCTCAAGTTCGGACTGCAAGATTGCAAATCGCGTACAACTCCCGTTGAGATGGATATAAATAAAAATATAGAGACCGAAACAAAATTAATAGACGATCGATTATACAGAGAACTGATTGGAAGCCTCATCTATTTGATGACCGCAACTAGGTCTGATATATGTTACACTGTTACAAAGCTATCTCAAAACTTATCGAGACCGACAATTACGGACCTTAATCGTGCAAAACAAATCCTTCGTTATCTAAAAGGAACCAAGGAACAATGTTTAATATTTAAAAAGTCAACATATCCTCTAAATTTAGAAGGATTTTCAGATTTAGATAGGGGTAACTCTGGGGATAGAAAAAGTATAACGGGGTACTCTTTTAGACTGCCAAAGCCTGGACGTATGATTTCTTGGAAAACTAAAAAAAAGAACAAATTGTTGCCCTTTCTACTTGTGAAGCAGAATTTGTGGCCCTCACCCATAGGAGACAATTTTTCTGAACACACTTCTAAAATCTATTTTAAAACCAGGTCTAAGTAGAAAACCTATAGTAATTCATTGTGACAACCAAAGTAGTATCTTATTAGCAAATAATTCTATGATTCATCAAAGCATATTGACATCAGATATCATTTCATAAGGGATGAAATAAGTAAAAAATCTATTACTCTTAGTTATGTGACATCTGAGAATAATATAGTTGACATTTTCACTAAACCTATAAAAAGGATACAATTAAAACGTTTTATGACCGAACTTTTTTTAATCTAACCATGAATAAATCTCTTTTCAGAAACATATGAAAGAAATATTCTCAGAAAGCATGAACAGTCGAATTCACACACAAAAATAAAAAATAAAATAAAAAAAATAATAGATTGTAAATTGTCCCGGGCACGACGTTAAGCTGCTACCATTTTTATCTTACTAAATAAATTAACCAACTAATACCTAACAGAATGTTTCCAGTTTTTGTTAAACAAAAAATGTATATTTTTATGTGTTTGTGTATATATATTTATATGTATTTGAATAGGATTATATTTATATATATTTGAAAAGGATTATATTTGTATGTATATACATATTTGAAAAGTGTTTGTTTTTACATGTATAAAAAAACTTAATGTGATTTACAAAACAATGGCTTTTTTTGCACATATTATACCAATATATTAATAATTCTTTTTGACGAATTAGAATAAAGAAAATTCACCAACACAGAAAGAAAACAAAACAAACAAACAAAAAATTGTTATTTTATTTGTTCATTTACTTTTTATTTTATTTATTTATTTTTTCCTTTTCTCAAGTCAAACAATGTCGAGTCCGAAAGAATTTTCCATTATATCTAAAAAAAAAAAAAAAAAAAAAGCCCTAAAATGTTTTGTATTTCTAATGGGGGGGGGGTATGGCACCAATTATTTCCACAGTCGTTTTTATAAGCACAAGTTATAACAACTAATCAATGAAAAGCTTCCAAAGTTACTATAAAAATTGTCGAATTTTGGATTCAATCAGTTCGCCGTTGTCTACTCACGAACCGCATTTGATTCTTCGCCGCCATCTTTGTTACTGGCAATTACTTAACACTCAGTATCGGAGCTGCACTGCTTCTTCACCGCCATCTTTGTTCAACATAATGTCTCAATACTTAACAACTATAATAATTATTAAATACCTACAGACACTAGTATTTCATCCTTTCGGGGATCATCAGTGCAAGATGTCTCGATTAACGTCAGTCGAGAGATTCGAACCCCGGCAACAGAAGTCATGCCTGGCTTCATCAGCAAGGACCCGAACCACTCGGCTACCGTCAACTGCGAGAGATAAAGTTGAAATTTAACCATTTATTCTTATTAAATGCTTTTAACATCAGTCACGGTGATCTGATTGATTGATTGATTGATTGATTGATTGATTGATTGAGGTTATATGACGATCTGCACATATGAGGTAAGTTAACCGACTTTATTGTAACTGAAAATGCTCAACGATAAGAAACAAGTTTCTTAAAGGGGCTGATATTATTATTTACAATAATAATTATTAAATATATATCTTAAAGAGTATGTCTCTATGAAATCAAAAGTTCACGTTATCCGATGAAGATCGTCATTTGACCGAAACAGTATTTTTGTTAATGTTGCAATCATATAATTTGTTTATATTAAATAAAAATATATCTTGTTATTTTTACTAATCTCGTTTTGTTTTTTGTTTATGTTTTTGTTTTGTTTTTTTTGTTGTTTTTACTTTTCAGTACCTTTAATCTAGAAAATAATAAGCACACACACACACACACATATATATATATATATATATATATATATATAAAATTCCAATACTACCTATCGTATTTGAATATATGGTTAAGTGTTAGTTTTACTCATTTAGAACGGCTTTAAAGCTTCACTGCTCACTCATTTTGCGACCAACTTTCAAACAATTTTTACCGTTTATAGGTCACTTTCTCAGCAATATTTTGAAAAAATTTTCCTTCATTAAACATAAGTTATCATAAATTACTTATGTTCAAAAGTCCTCAGAATCAGTAAGGAGCGTGAGAGACAATTTCTTCTGATTCGCTGTTAGTTACCATAGCAGCTTTTTCAACATTGACGTTTTAGAGACGATTTCTTCTGATTGGTTGTTCTCTACATAAATAATAGCGGGACCATGGCTTGCATGCCATCTTATTTTGATTATAGAGAGAGTTAACAAAGGTGATGCTCTTTGCCGTTCTAGGCCTGATAATATTTCGCTGTTTCTCTCTCTCTTTGTTGTCCCTCTTTCTGCTTATTTACTTAATTATGTCTTTTATTCAATTTTTTTATTTAGTTAATTTAAGAATTAATAATATTTTTTATGGATTGTTGATAATGCATATGACATTGAACACAAAAAAGAAAATATTATTTCAAAGCAAAGCCTGGAAAAATCATAGATTACGTAGAAAATGCGAGCATGAAAAGTTATCTGGTTAAGATTAAGCTTAGAAAAGTAAAAGGACTAGTTGTTAAAACTGGAAAAGAAAAAGCAAGATATTCTAATAAAAATATAATAAATTTATAACTAAAATATTGCAGCATTAAGAATTTGTAAATAATGTTAAATTGAATTTTTTTTTAATTCTTAATGCTGCAATATTTTAAGTTATAAATTTATTATATTTAAAGGTCGAGTGGGCAGAATAAATATTGTATTCTAATCTAACAGATTATAATATAAATAGAGTGATAAGTCACGAATCGAGATAGATTAAATAATAAGTTTAATCGGTTTGGGCGTTATTATAGGTGTTGTTTTAAAATCACGTGGGACAGTATATAAATCTTATTAGGGGTATTCGGGTGTTTTAGTTGCGAAATACGAGCGTAATATAAATTAGAAATTATGGTAATTCAAACTAATTAGCATATTTTGGGGATTTTTATAAGATATTAACGGAAAATATGGCAGAACTCAAAGAGGATTTGTTATACCCAACAAAACAATCTAAACGTGGGCGGCTAAATGTTGTGGGGGGGATCACCCTCCAAATGGATTTAGCCATCGTCCATATAAACTATAGCTCATGGCGATCCCGTGTAGGGATCTAATTCCAGAGCTACACTGCTTGGTGAATTACCAACACTTTCAGTTTATAATATTTCCGTTATTTTCATGTAATACATGTTTTAAACTGTTATCCGTTGTTCTTTTCTTCTTGTGGCTAATTGCAAGCGGTAATACTGGCGACATCGGATTCGGGAAACATACTCACGTCTAAAACATTGTTCCCAAAAATACTGACGACATTGGATTCGCGAAACATACTCACGTCTAAAATATTGTTGTGAAAACATTAACGACGTTAGATTCAAATGTTTATCACGCCTAAGAAAGTGTCCAGCATAACACTTGCGACTGAAGGATCCACGGAAATTTAAACACAAAACTCAGATTAACAACTGTGTTGATTGGCCCTAAAAAAACAGATAAGTGCGGAACGAAAAGTAGTTGGGAAAAAGAAAAAAGTTCTTCGCTATTTAAGTAGCGACGAATTTTTTTCTTTTTTTAAATTTTTACTTTGTAAAAACATAAAAAGTTCGCCGCTGTTTTTCTCTACTAAAGATAAATCGTTGCTTCATTTTTCCCTCCAAAGGAAAATTTAAACTTGATTTTTTTGGGGGGGTGACGATGACCTGTTACCCTGGATTAATATTTTTCCTTGTTTGATTGTCCTAAGAGAAATCAAAACGTTTTAAAATTGCTAAATCCAACTAGCTAAAATGGACGAATTAAAATTAGCGTTGGCATATCAGACCAAACTACAAATTGAAGTGGCCGAAGCCAACAACGAACAGAGGACCAACAAAATAAATTACAAAAACAGTTGGCAGAACCCCAACAACGTACAGAGGACCAACAAAATAAATTACAAAAACAGTTGGCAGAACGCCAACAACGTACAGAGGATCAACAAACCAAATTTCAAAAACATGGGGCCGAAGCTCAAAAACAGTTGGTAGAACGCCCAGAGCGTACAGAGGACCAACAGACGGAATTACAAAAACAGTTGGCCAAACGTCAATTACGAATAGAGGAAATACTTACAGAACGTCAACTACAAACAGAGGAACTACTTGCAGAAATCGTCAAGAATAACGCGCACGCAGAAAGCAATACAGCGTTTTCTCAAAATGCAATGTGGTCCACAATAAATAATTTTAAGTACGAAGAAGGTGAAAAATCATTCGCAGCTTATTTCAGGAGATATGAAGATTTTTTCAATATCGACTGCAGTAATTGGTCTGACCAGAAGAAGACCAAACTTCTGCTACGAAAATTGGGAACGTCTGAACATGATAAATTCGTGGACTGCATCTTGCCACGGAAAACCGCGGATTTAACGTTCAATGAGACGGTAAATCTGTTAACAGAACTATTCTCCCCGAAAACGTCTCCTTTTCATAATGGATGATGGAGATGTTTGAATGTGACCAAAGACGATAATGATGAATTTGCCACGTACGCAGCAGTAATGAACAAACATTGTGATAACTTTACGTTGTCTGAATTAACAGCAGACAATTTTAAATACCATGTTTTTGCACAAGGTTTAACCTCGGGAAAAGATGCGGAAATCAGGCACAGAGTTCTTACGAAGTTAGAAAACAAACAGTACTTAACACTGCAAAAATTGATTGAGGATTGTCAAAAATTGATTGAGGATTGTCAAAAAGTGAAAATAAAAAAAAATAAAATAAAATGCAGGCATCTCAAGTATAAAAAAATAACTAAGAAAAAACCGTCGAGACGGTACACAGAAAATTACCCCCAAAAGTCGGAAAAACCAAAAGAACTGAGACGTTGCTTTAGATGTGGTGGTAAACACTGAGTCAAGGATTGTCCATTCTTAACAAAACTGTGCCTTATATATAATAAAATCGGATATAAAAGCTCTCAATGCAGGAAAAATCAGAACAAAAGCCATTTACGTCAGAAATAATTAGAGAGGTCTCAGATGAAAACCTACTCAAATAAGTAACGGTTAACATTCTCGGCAAGGATATTAAATTTCAGTTAGACAGTGGGACGGATCTTTCAATAATAAATTTCAAAACGTGGAAGAAATTACGAAAACCGACTACGCTAAGAACTAACAGAATGGCGCCGGCCGTCAAAGTTACAAAAATTAATTTGGAGGGTGAATTAATCACCAACGTCGCCTGGCTGTGAAAAACGAAAAAAAACTCAAAATGTATATATCAAAAAATAGTGAGAACCTACTCGGTTTCGACAGCATGGATGAGTTTCAGCTGTGGGATCTTCCTATATCCACATTTTTCAAAAAATAAAAACCTGTCCAGCGGAAACTTATAACTAGTTTTAGAAAAGAATTCCCAAAATATTTACTCCTGGCCTTGGGAGATGCACAAAAATGGCTGCGGATTTTAAGCTGAAACCTGGCACACAACCGGTGTTTAAAAAAAAACAACGGAATATCCCGTTCGCATCCCTGAACAAGATAAACCAGGAACTGGATAGATTGGAAAACAACGGTATACTGGCTAAAATTGAATATATTAAGTGGGCTGCTCCGGCAGTCTACGTCAAGAAAGGTCCAGGGAAATCCGCATTTGCGCTGACTTCTCGACCGGCCTCAACTGGTCATTAGAAGACTTTCACAGCCCAGAGGAAGCGTTCTCGAAATTAAATGATGGCAAGTTTTTTTTCTAAGATCGACCTGAGCGACGCTTACTTAAATATTCGTGTAAACAACAAAAGCGCTAACCTCCTCGGGGTTTGTACAGATACGAAAGGCTCGCGTTTGGGGAAAAGGTAGCACTCGCGATATTCCAGCAAGTTATGGGCCCCATGCTAAGCGACCTGGTCACCGCCGTTGCATATCTAGATGACATCAGACCATATCAGACAAGTATTCAGTCGAATACAAAAATTATGGGTTTACGGTCAAAGAAGACAAGCGTGAATTTTTTTTATAAAAAAGCAGGTACCTAGGGCATATCATTGATAAAGATGGCAGACGTCAGGATCCAATCTTTGGAAGACTTGTTAATCGCGGCACAACGTATTAATTGAATTGAAAACCGTGATCTGCGAACTGCCGGTCACACTTCAGGAAATTAAGGCAGAATCCATGAATGACAATTTCAAAATTTTCCTAGTTCATTTTAACCCGAAGTTGGATATAATAGTGGCTAACGACGCTAGCCAATATGGCGTCTTCCAGCAAAGAAAAAATATTCTCAGATCGAGAAAGAAGGACTATGCATTATTTTTGCAGTTTTGAAATTTCACCGGTTCCTGTAGGGAAGACATTTTTATCTACAAACCGACCATAAGTCTTTGATACCCATTCTTGAATCAAAAAATGGATTTCCCACATTCACAGCGAACCGACTATTAAGATGGGAAACTATTCTTCTAAATAATAGTTTTACAATAGAATTTCTCTCCTCAAAATAACTGGCACGTTCAGACGGTCTGTCGAGACTAATTCCTGCCCAAATAGAACACTGGGAAGACTTAGTAATCGCGGCATTACGTATTAATAGTGAATTGAAAACAATGATTAATAATATTATCCGCGAATTGCCGGTCACACTTCAGAAAATTCAGGCAGAATCCGTGAATGACAATTTCATCCAAACCACTAAGCAGAAGTTAACACGGGGTGATACAGGTTCTGATATATATTTTTTGTTTGCGTCGAAATGCTGCTATACGCCGAAAGGGTTGTCATCCCCAAAATCCTTCAAAAAAGGATTCTCAAGGATTTTCACATGGGGCATCCAGGAATAAACCGCATGAAAAGCCTGATGAGAAGTTTCCTTTACTGGCCAGCTATGGACCAAGACATTACCAACATGGTGAATATGTGCAAAGGCTGTGCTTTGGCTGCCAAGACACCACCTATAACATAAAAACCTTGGCCTAAAGCTGAACAACCGTGGCCGAGGATCCACATTGACTACGCGGTATTAGTAGTAGACAGCTACTCGAAATGGCCAGAGGTCCTGATAAGCAAAAAAAAACGATCAGGGCAACGAGGACGAATTTTTTTATTAGAGTTGTTTGCTCGTTTTGGGGTTGTGGATTGTCTGGTCAGCGACAACGGTTCCTAGTTCACCTCGGCAGAGTTAAGAGAATCCTGCGAGACGTACCAAGTTAAGCATATTACGACCCCCAGTACCACCCCAGGAGTAATGGCCAGGCTGAACGCTTCTGATTTATCGATGTCCTAATTTATAGACGTCCGTACTTATAGATGTCCCGATTTATAAATGTTCTGATTTATCGATGTCCTAATTTATAGACGTCCGTACTTATAGATGTCCCGATTTATAAATGTTCTGATTTATCGATGTCCTAATTTATAGACGTCCGTACTTATAGATGTCCCGATTTATAAATGTTCTGATTTATCGATGTCCTAATTTATAGACGTCCGTACTTATAGATGTTCCGATTTATAAATGTTCTGATTTATCGATGCTTTTTTTTTTACATTTTCACCCCAAACAAGGCACATTGCCACTTTGGTGTAGGGGGCTACTATCATGGTCAGCAACTACTGGGGCACTATGTAGGGATTTGGGCAGCAAGATGTCGGTTCACGTTGCACTTGAACTTCTGCATGTCAGTACAGTTAGGGAAGCAGGATCCTGGAATGGAATTCCAGAGTTTAGCGATTCTGGGGAAGAAACTACTGGAGTAGAAAGATCTTTTACATCTAGGGATCTCTACTGTGTGGGGTGGGATTTAGCTGCCTGCCGGGTTTGTCGAGGGTGTCTGCGTCGTTGGGGCACAAGTGTCTGCAGTTCGTCAGAGCATCCACCATTAAAATACTTGTAGAACAGGCAGAGGGATGCAACGTTTCGTCGATGGGACAGAGGCTGAAGATTAGATTCCAGTTCAGGGCCTATCAGATTGGCGACTTTTTTTAACCTTGTCTAGGAGCGAGAGACTAGTAGTAGACGCACCAGCCCAGATGTGACAACAATACTCCATACATGGGCGAATGGTGGCCTTATAGAGATACAGGATACTTTCAGGTGTCAGTAGTTTTCTAGCACGGTAGAGAGAGCCTACCTTTTTTGCAGCGGCCCTGGCAATGTTTTCAATATAATTGTTCCAGCTCCTGGTTTATAGACGTCCGTACTTATAGATGTCCCGATTTATAAATGTTCTGATTTATCGATGTCCTGGTTTATAGACGTCCGTACTTATAGATGTCCCGATTTATAAATGTTCTGATTTATCGATGTCCTAATTTATTGATGTCTTGGCTATAAATATCCTAATTTGTTGATGTCCTGATTTGTCGATGTCCTGACTTGCCGATATATTGATTTATAAATATCCTAATTTATCGATGACTTAATTTATAGATGTCTGTATTTATAAATGTCCTGATTTATCGATGTCCTAATTTATAGATATTCTGATTTATACATGTGCTAATTTATCGATGTCTTAATATTCTGATTTATAAATTTCTTTTGTCAATGTCCTGATTTTCGATGTTTTAATTTTTCCATGTAATGGCCGAACGCCCACTCTACAAAATTATAGTGTAAACTTCATATAAAAGAAATTTAAGAATTGGATTCTTCGCATCATTTTAATCGGGGAAAGTTTTATGTTAGTATAGGACTTTGTTCTCGATTATATCATGTAGAAATACTAACGGACACACATACATAGATCCCACACGCATATATATGTGAGTACATATGTACATATCTCTCTCTTTATATATATATATATATATATATATATATATATATATATATATATATATATATAATTCAGCCCATTACAACATATGCCTCGAAGCATGTGTTTCAGATTAAATATTGACCTTACGACATATTATTACCTGGTGAGCCTTAGGCAACCGAGTCGACCGATGCAAATATTATAACATGAGATTTCTTAAGATAGCGGCAATAACTGGAACTAACATTTGGGAATGGAAATGTCCCTAGTAAAGAGAAGAATTGCTAAGAAATTAAGGCACTAATACTTGCTGAAATATCCACTGAATTTATTATAATGAAATGTAAATTTTAAATTTTAAATCCAATGCTTCATCTTTTTAAAATAACAACATTTCTTATGCACATACACACATGTGTTGACAGCAGATTCACTAGTACCGCACAAAATAGTCAAGAATAGCCGAGGAAGAAGAGTAATCACCACGGATTATCATTGTCAAAAATCAATTACTGATAATGAATAAATAATAATAATTCTGATTTCGTTTATCAACGTCTCCTTGGAAAGGGATGGGATTCATTTCCAGAGGATTTCCCTCAATCCCGGCTCCAAATCAGGAGCTTCAAAGATCAAGGGTTTTCCTAATGATGTTGGTGGTGCCTACAATAACAGAAGTGTGAAGGCCGCCTAAAACATCGGAGATTCGTAGTTTTTTTTTCAATTTCCCTTACACACGACTTGATACAACTCCTAGCATACCTACTACGATCGGGATTATTTGTGTTTTAACTCCGTGTATACGTCTTATCTCCAAGGCCAATGGAGCATAATTGCCCCACTTCTCGTTCTCCTTCTCTCTCACATTCCTGTGCCAGGGTACTGAGAAATTTACATTATGCCAGTTTTTTGAGACCTTCTTAATGACGACCAAATCCGAACGATTATGTTCGAATTGCTTGGTCGTTATGACACTTTTGTCCCACTATATATCTACCTTGCCATCCTCACTTGTTCTCACTTCATCAGGCACCTCCTCAAACCACTTTCCTGCACACTTCACCCCAACCTTCTTATAGACCTCCCAATATATCCGGAGTCCCATGCGATCGTGTCTTTTGCGGTACTCTCTCTCTGGGCCAATCCACTACATCCTGCTGCAAGGTGCGCATTTGACTCTGAGGTCTTACCACAAATCCGGCATTCTGCAGCAACTTCCTCTCCTAGAACCACTTTTTTGGGCAATCGTGTTCCTAATGTCTGCTCTTGTGCTGCACAGACAAAAGCTTCAGTACTCTTAGCCAGATACCCAGCTCTAAGCCATTGCCATGATCTTTCATCAGCCACTTCTGCTATATCCTTAGCCAGTTCCTCTGCCCTTTCTCTATCCATACGTTTCACATACCTCTAAGTCATTGGCCACAACTTTAAGCATCTATTCCTCACTTCTAACCACATGTTCCTTCAACATATCCTCAGTTCTAACACAATCTTTTATGCTTTTCAATCCTCTCCTACCGTCTTTCTTGTTTTGATACAGCCTTGCTACACTACTTCGAATGTGAAATATACCAAACATTGCTAAAACCTTTCTTGTTTTGATATCCATGGCATGCAACTCCTTGTCAGACCATTCTAAAATTCCCGCACTGTATCTCCAAACACTGACTGCCCATGCATTCACCGCTTTCATTAGGTAGGCTCCATACAATTTCGACTATAATAATAATAATAATGAATAAATAATGATAATGAATAAATAATAATAATAATAATAATGAATAATAATGAATAAATAATAATAATGAATAAATAATAATAATAATAATAATAATGAATAATAATGAATAAATAATAATAATGAATAAATAATAATAATAATAATAATAATAATAATAATAATAATAATAATAATAATAACAATAACAATAATAATAATAATATAAAAATGAAAGAGAAAATTGGAAAGGAATACCTTCGGAGAACAAGAAAACTCTTCGAAACAAAACTATATAGCAGAAACCTAATTAAAGTTATAAACACATTGGCAGTCTTATTAGTAAGATACTTTGGACCGTTTATAGGTTGGTCCAAAGAAAAACTAGGAAACTCATGGCGATGCACAATGCACTACACTCAAAGAATTATACTGAGAGAGTCTATGTCAAAAGGAAAGACGGAGTAAATGGGTTGATTTGTATAGAATACTGTGTAAATGATACAAAAAAGAATTAGAAAAATACATAATAACGAACACCGACAGAATAAACACTGAAAAAACAAACAACACAGAAAAAGAAAAGACGAAGTATAAGACGAGAAAAGAAAAATTGGAATAGAAACAGCTACACGAAGGATTCATAAAATTGACAAAAGATGAGACGAACGAAGAAAAAGACATCTAAACAGAAAAACTGAATCTCTAACAATAGTCGCACATGATAACGATAAAACGCAAGGATCTATAAGACAAAAGAAATGCAAATGCAGACTGTGTGGAAAAATATACGAAACAATAAACCATATAATAAGCGAATGCAGCAAACTAGCACAAAAATAATATAAAAATAGACACGATTAAGTGGGAAAGGCATTAGACTGGGAATGATACAGAAAACTGCATCATGAACACTGACAAATTGTATAAGCACAAACCAGCATCAGCACTTGGAAATAAATATACAAACGAATAAACCCATCCAAGTAAGAAGACTAGATGCCATAATAGTTAACAAGAACGAAAAGTCTTGCTATATTGTACATTTTGCCGTTCTAGCAGAACACAGAGTGAAGATCAAGGAGACAGAACAAGAGCAAATACACGAAACTGGCTAAAGAGCTCAAAAGGATATGGAAGATGGAGAAAGCCAAGATAACACACAAGTAGTAGGAATATGGAAAAACTTTGAAAAAAGAACAGGAGAGATTGGAATCAGAGGGATGGCTGAGAAGATACAACGGATTATAATAATGAAAACTGCTGAAATATTAGGAAAAACTCTTGATTGTTGAGATTAACACACATGAACTACAGGCACAAGCCGAGCGTATAGAAACTGTTGAAGATGTAAAACACATAGAAAGATCACATGGAATCATGAAAACTGAAACTGTATAATTGTAAGTTACCCCCTGTCGTCCTATCTTCCGCCGCCTCCTTTTTTTCGTGTGTCGCAATAAATTGGCGCACACACCAAATAACTGATAGTCAAGGAGAATGGAAAGACCGAGGAGAAAGAGCACTAGCCAGACTCTGGCTGGATTTGTGCAAAGAGAAATGAGACCTTAGGTCAACTAATAAGTGAAAATTTAAGTGAAGATCAATGGTTTCTGCCAATGAAAAATCAAATGAGGTCAAATCAATACACAAGGTGAAATCGAATAGTAAAGGATGGAAAAGTTGAAATGTGACTTACAGAATGATGCTAAGCAAGAAACACGAGGAAATAAAGCAGAAAATGACAACAAATGAAGGGAGATTAAAACATTACAGATAGTAATCGGAAGTGTGCCAGCAAAACCGAAATTCAAAAACCTTCGAAAACAATAAAAGCCAATTCTATTAAAAAAAAAAAAAAAGGAATAACCAGACCAGACTAAAATAAAAAGCTACTAGAGTAAGATATGGGGAGAGCGACAAGATGACAATAGAAATGCCGCTTGGCTGAAAAACATGAAAGAAGAGTTACAGCATATCGAAGAATAAATAGTAATAAAGAAAATTAAAAATAATAATAATAATGATAATAATAATAATAATGATAATAATAATGATAACAATGATGATAATAATAACAATAATAATAATAATGATAATAATAATAATGATAACAATAATAATGATAATAATAATGATAATAATAATAACAATAATAATAATAATGATAATGATAATAATAATGATAATAATAATGATAACAATGATAATAATAACAATAATAATAATAATAATGATAATAATAATAATGATAATAATAATAATGATGATAATAATAATGATAATAATAATAATGATAATAATAATAACAACAATAATAATAATGATAATAATGATAATAATAATGATAATAATAATAACAATAATAATAATAATGATAATAATAATGATAATAATAATAATAAAAATAATAATAATGATTATAAAAATAATAATAATAATAATGATAATAATATTGATAATGATAAAAATAAAAATAATAATAATAATAATAAAAATAAATAATAATAATAATAATAATAATAAAAATAATAATAATAAAAATAATAATAATAATGATAATGATAATAATAATAATACGGAAATACTTCTAGCCACTCAAATTCCATAAAAGAGGAACAATCTATGCCAGTGAGAAATCAATTTACATAGCTGTTGCGATAACGCAAAATTACTTGCAACGGCTATTGAAAGAGGCAGAAAGTGTTAGAAATCTGGGGACATATTTTTGTCACTCTAAGGACACTTTAAAGTGGGTCATCGTTTATAGTTGTATAAAACCATGAGTAAAGAAGTAAATGGATAAGTAACATCTGAAAACACATGAAAATGAACAAAGAAATACGTTAATTCAGAAAAGAAAGAAACAACTGCAACTACAGACAGAACATAAAAAATTGCAACTGAACGACTTCGTAAAAAGATGGACTACTTTCTAGGCAGTAACGTACCATATATTAGAAACAAAAAAGGAATACTTAACGATGTTAAAAATACTAGACAAAATTGTGAACATCAAGAGAAAGCAATGTGAAAATGCACACAAGAACTGACAGTTGGAGATTAGCAACGAGCTGAGTTAAAAAAAAACATCTCACAGGGAAATTTCCACTATTTTTACTGTTTTTCACTACAAAAGCTTTGATGCCACTCGCATACTCGGAAGATTCAATAAATGGAATGTCATAAAAGGGAAGGAATAAATAAATCACTTTATGATATTGATGGGTTGAAATTATAAAATATCAAATGAACAGATAGAAAGCAATTTTCATATGAAATTTTACAACCAGAACGACGATGTCTTAGTTGTAATCATGAACAAAACGTGTCTGTCAAGAAGGACGCTTCTCTAAAACATAACTGAAAGATTAAATACGGCTCCATTATAATTCATATTAAACGCTTTGCATGGCTAATAATAATAATCATTCTGTATTGTTATCTGTTGACGTATTCAACTCTTTTTCCATCGATGAATTTGGAACCTTATTTTCCATTTCGTTTCAGTGTTTGCTTCACAATTGAAAATTATCAACAATTTCTCTTGAAGCAATTCTCTCTAGAACCATCACTCTATACAATTAGATTGTCTTTTTTATAAATAAACTATAAGCGACGTTGTGCCACCATAACTGCTACCTCGCATACTATGTCTAATACACTAGTTATGTTATCTGTTTCGAACCCTGAACGGGCCTTAGGTTTGGGAACCACACAATCCATTTTAAACAAATAGTAATGAATATTTAGGCTGCTGAATCTCTGTCCCATTTAAAGGTTCTTGATAAAGTGAACAAACTTATGTGCAATTTAAATTGGCCGCGCCCTTTCCTCTTGAAAAGACATGAACTTGATAATCTCAGTCTTTTTTATAAATACTATTATTGCATGTTTTCTTCAGAATTGTCCTTTTTACCAATTCGTTTGATTTGTAAGTTTTGTGCTATTCAGCTATTCACTGTTTTGATACCTCATTCTAATACAACTCCTTTTTTCAATGTTTTATTTAAAAGAACTGCAACGTTGTGCAACTTAGTTCCTACTCACTATTTAACTCCTACCTACAGCCTTGATTGTTTTCAAAACTAAAGGATAACAGGCATCTTCTGTCTTTGCAATAAAGTTCTTCAGCCTTTTTTCTAAAGCGATATATATATATACATATATATATATATATATATATATATATATATATATATATATATTAGGGGGTATATTTGATAGAAACAGGAAAAAAGTGTTCAATACGTTAGTAAAGCTAAATATAGTTTTATTTTCTCAACCTCGGGGATTTTTACTTAAATGCTTACAAGTTGTTTCAATATACAAAACAATAAAATTATCCTGCCGATCTCCTCAGACGATCTAAGCAAAAACTAATTTTTGGCTTCGATCGGCTGAGGAGATCGGAAAGATAATTTTATTGCCCTGCCTATTGAAACAACTTCTAATGATTTAAGTAAAAGTCCCCTAGGTTGAAATAATATATATATATATATATATATATATATATATGTATGTATATATATACATATATACATATATATATATGCATGTATATATATACATATATATGTATGTATATATATACATATATATGTATGTATATATATATACATATATATGCGTAATTCCTAATATAGTCATGACGATAGTGATGATGTTCACAATTCAACGAATACACTATCGTCATGACCATTGAGGAATTACACCGTTTTTAAACGCTTCTCTCAATTTAAAAAAAAACAACAACAACAAAAACATCGAGATTCATGACTGTTTTGTTTTACGTATTACGTGTGCTGAATTTGTTTTCATTTTTATTATCCGTATGTATTCGTTGACCATTGAGGAATTATATCGTTTTTAAACGCTTCTCTAAAAAAAAGAAAAAGCGCCAAGATTCATGACTGCTCTGTTTTACATGTTGCATGCGATGGATTTGTTTTATCTGGGGTGGAGATGGCTCCAGAAAGCCATGGTGAAGGCAGCCTCTCTAGTAGAAGTAAATCTCTGATCTAAAAAAACATAAAGTGGAAGACCGGTACCCACTTTAAGCTGGTCTGCAGTTTGATTTGTTGCTGGCTATCTTGCTCTTGCTTGTTGCTGGATATCAACATTTTCACCGAGAGAGAGACTAGCTGTTGTACAAAGCTAAATCTCTGGAATAACATCTTTGTACAGATACTTCCTCAGACATTTGTCAAAAAAAAGAAAGAAAGAAAATGTCCTATTGGCGATGGCTGACCATATTAACAGGAACAGAAGATATTATGCTAACCGACACCCACTCCAGCTCTGTTGCTGGAATGTGAGAACACTTATTGACAATGGTAAAAGACTAGAACGGAAGACTGCAATTTTGACTAAGGAATTGCAAAGATACAATATAGACATTGCTGCACTTTCTGAGACACGTCTCACAGGTGAGGATCAATTGGTTGAGCGCGAGTCGGGCTACACGATCTTCTGGTCTGGTAGAGCTGAAAAGGAGAGGCGAGAGGCTGGTGTTGTTTTTGCAGTTAAGAACTCCTTAATTCGCAAGATCGAACAGATCAGTAGGCATAAATGACCGTGCAATGACATTGAGAATTCCCCTTGCTGCTGGGCGTTATATGAATGTTCTTTCTGTCTATGCGCCGACTCTTACTTCGCCTGAAGACGATATTACTTCCTTTTATCATATGCTTAGATCTATTATCACCGGTTTGCCAAGTGCTGAGAGTTTGGTGGTTCTTGGTGACTTCAATGCACGGGTTGGATCAGACAATGAGACTTGGTCTCCATTGGGTTCATATGGCATAGGTAGAGTCAATTCAAATGGTATGCTGCTTCTCCATCTCTGCAGTGAACTAAATCTTGTTATCGCCAACACTTTTTCCCACCAGAAACACAAGGAGACCTGGTTCCATCCCCAATCTAAACATGGCCATTTGCTTGATTACACACTGTGTAAACGTGGTGATCTTGGAAATTTTTGCAAAGTTAGAGTAATGCGTGGTGCTGACTGTGGTACTAATCATTTAATGGTCAGAGCTAAACTGAGAATTCAGTTGGCAAAAAAAGCCGTTTCAATGGTGTCAAAGTGCCTAAATGTATTGGTGTTTCCAAATTGAAGGATCCAGTCGTACGAAGTTCCTTGAAATCTGCTTTCAACCAGGTGGATTTCTCAGATTGTGACTGGGAGACAGTAAGAGATACAATATACCAAAAAGGTGTTGAAGCTCTTGGGTTGAAGGTTCCCAGACATAGAGATTGGTTTGCTGATAATTATAATCAAATTAAGCCTCAAATTGATAGAAAACGGAAAGCTTATTTGAAACTTCTCAACTCTTCACCTCTGAACGAGCCAGCGCTCGCTGCCGACTTTTCTTCTGTTCGGAGTGGGGTTCAGTGTTGTGTGCGCCAAATAAAAAACAAATGGTGGTCTGACCTTTCCAGGGAGATACAGACTGCCTACAATCATAGAGATGTCAAGACATTCTACACTCTACTTCATCAGGCTTATGGTCCGAAATCATCTTCAACTACACCACTCCTGGCGAAGACGGGAAACCCTTGCTGAAAACCTCAGATGAAATTATGCATCGATGGCATGAACGCTTTCATGATCTTTTTCATAACCCATCCAATGTTGACGTTGCTGCAATAAAAGTATCCCTCAATGTTCCTTTTGTCCGGAACTTGATGTTGAACCGACTCTTGCAGTAACAGTTGACTGCATAAAACAGATAAACTCGAACAAAGCCCCTGGGTTGGATGGCTCCCTGTTGAGCTGCTGATACATGGTGGTGTCAATGTACATTGTGTGGTCCACTCTTTGATACTGTCAGCATGGCAGGGTGACCCGGTTGCCCAAGATTGGGTAGATGCCATCTTGGTTATGTTGTACAAAGGAAAGGGTACAAGGTCTGATTGTGGAAATTATCGAGGTATTTCGCTGCTGAGTGCGGTTGGAAAGGTGTTTGCACGGCTTTTACTAAACCGATTGGAAAAGTATGTATGTCCTACTATCCTTCCGGAATCCCAGTCTGGATTTAAAGGTGGGCGAGGAACTGCGGATATGGTGTTTTCTGCTAGACAGCTCTTGAAGAAATGTATTGAACAGCGTATGCCTCTTTGCCAAGTGTTTGTGGACTTAACCAAGGCGTTTGACACAGTCAACCGTGAGGCTCTCTGGAAAGTGCTGGAAAAATTTGGCTGTACACCTGCTTTTACAGAAAAGTTCAAGCAACTTCATCATAGTATGAAAGGTCGCGTCAACTTCAATGCTCGGCTTTCGGAAGAATTCCCCATTGATAATGGTGTGAAGCAAGGTGATATAGCTGCACCAACATTGTTTTCGCTCTATTTGACTGCTGTGCTCTGTTATGGTTTCCACGATTGTGATATGGGTGTTTATATTAGATTCCGAACGACTGGAAAGGTGTTCAACCTCAGAAGATTCCAAGCCAAAACAAAAAGTGATGGACTTGTTAGGGAACTGTTGTATGCTGATGATGCTGACCTGAAAACACACTCCCCAGTAGATATGCAACTAGTGATGGATCTCTTTACAAATGCTTTACCTGCTTCGGACTGACAGTTAGCAGTGTACATGACTTTAGTTTTCTTAAAAACTAAAGTCATGTACACTCCCGCTCCCGATGATCTGTATGTGGAACCTGATATCTTCGTCTGTGGAAAGCGCCTTGAAGTCGTAAAAAATGTTGTCTACCTTGGGAGTGCCTTATCAAATGATGGCACTCTTAATGCGGAAATAAGACAGAGAATCAGCAAGGCATCTGATGCTTTTGGAAGGTTACAAGATAGAGTCTGGTTTGATGGTGATCTAACTCTGACAACTAAAATTTCAGTATATCAAGCATGTGTAGTACCATCCCTACTCTACGCATCTGAAACTTGGACCTTGTGCCGGTCACATATAGAATTGCTCGAGAGGTTCCATCAGCACTGCCTTAGACACATTCGTGGTTTAAAGTGGTATAGCTTTGTCCCTAATACATATGTCTTAAAAAAGGCCAAAACAACCAGTATTGCTACCATTGTTATTAAGAACCAGTTGCGTTTGGGCGGGTCATCTCATCCGGTTTGAAGACTATCGACTTCCAAAACAATTGTTCTATCGTGAGCTTTTTCTTGGAAAAAGACCCCAGCACAAGCCCAAAAAATGTTTTCGTGATAGCATCAAGGAGAGTCTGGTGAGCTTCCATATTCCTGTTGACAGTTGGGAGTCACTAGCGTATGATCGCAAGCAGTGGAGGACACTGACATACAGGGGTGCAGAACACTTTGAAGCAGCCAAAATAGACCGAGCGAAGCTTAAGAGAGCATGTAGGAAATGCCAAACCTTGCCGCCCAACCATGGAGATCTCTGGATCTGTAAGGTCTGTGATCGGGCTCTGTTGTCTAAGGCAGGTTTTGTTAATAACATGAAAGCCCACGATAATACAGGTTCCGCTGCTGTTAGTTTCATACAAATTAGTGAACGTTTTCAGTGACATGTCTGCTTGAGGGTGTGCAAGTCACTGGCAGGGCTAAAAAGTCATATTCGGGCACATGGATTTTAGTGACTGAGTGATTGGCTCTCGTCTGACAAGACGTTGCAATCATCATCATATGCATATGTATATATATGCATATATATGTATGTGTATAAATGCATATATATATGTATGCGTATGTATATGTAGGTAAATGTATATGTATGTGCATATATGTGTACATATTTATATGTGTATATGTGTGTATATGTGTTTTTGTATTTGTACATGTGTGTATATATGTGTATGTATGTCTATTATGTATTGTGTATGTATGCAGATATGTGTGTACGTTTATAGGTATGTATGTATGTGTATATATATTTATGTATACCAATGACCGTCTTCAGTGTCATATCTGTTTGAGCGTGTAAATTCGCTGGCAGGACTAAAAAAGGTTATTTTCGGGCTCATGGACTTTCAGTGTCTGAGGGAGTGGCACTCGTCTGACAAGACGTTGCAATCTTTATATATATATGTATATATATACATATATATATGTTGTATATATATATATATATCTATATATATATATATATAATTATATATATATATATATATATATATAATTGAAAATTCTGAATTAAATCATGTAGATTAACACCAAAAGTTATTGTCTGACAAGGAGTTGAAACATTTTCAAAAGTTTTTCCTTGATGCATGTTTTCATCCGAAGCAATATGAATTTTGCTTCTCAGCACATAAAATGAAAATTTATATATATATATATATATATATATGTGTGTGTGTGTGTGTGTGTGTGTGTGTGTGTGTGTGTGTGTGCAGTGGCGCCAAAAAGAAAGTCCACATTAGTCATTTATTCAAATCCGCAGATTTAAGCTAAATTGAATGTAACTGCTTAAACAACCTATACTTCATTTGATTCGATTTTTATTCCTCTATAATTTTACTGTTCATATTTGACTTTTAATTAACGTACACTAATGTTTACGTCAATTTAAGAAAATAACTTCAAAGCGAGAAGGCAAAAAAATCTCCGCACAATGAAAAATTGTTATTTAAATATAACTTTAGGACATTACTGCAACACCAATATAACATGAACACAATGAACTAGTTAATATTTAGTAGCAAAACCTTTCTACAATTTGACAGCCCGCAATATTTTGGTAATTACTTAAATAAGACTGCGGAAATATTCCGGTTAAAGGGCATCCCACTTCTCTTTCAATTTTGTCCAAAAGTTTTCCAGATTTGAAATTTTATCATTGCTTAATGTAATGCCATAGATTGCAGGCCAATCCAAACAAGGAATATCATGCTCTTCCAGGAACCTCTTGATATTGCCAGCTGTGTGAATCGGATCATTATCAACATATTAATGTACTTGATGGAATTAATTCGACTTTTCAAGCGAACTATAGGCTCAGGACCATTGACACTAACAACACCCCACACCAAAACTGAACCTCCACAACCTTGTAGCGTTGAAACTATGCACCTAGTATAAAATTCTTTGCCCTTCCTTCGACGAACCATCACCGCCTAGCCTACCGAACTTGCTTTTGTCGCTAAAAATCACTTTCGACCAATATGAAGAGTCATAATCTTCATTGCATCTGACGAAGTCCAGACGGCGCTTTCAAAGAGAAATTATTGGCTTGCATCCTGGAACACAGACTCGCAAATTAAATCCCTTCAATCTGTGGAAAGAAAGCACTTTTTAACAAAATTACACTGTTGTTGCATTTGGGGAACCGTTTCAAATCTGTTTTTGAGACTGCGGATCTTGATAGCATTGTCTTTCTCGTAAAGAAGTAACTCTAGGACGACCAGATTTAGGGGCATTACGAACACTGTCGTGTTTTGGTGCTTTGGCACAGTCATTTATACGGTTTTCTCATCACATTTCAATCTGCGGCTGATTTCTCGATTGGATAAACCAGAAAGGCGCAGATTAATGAGCTTCGGTCGATTAATTAGCTACTCTAAAAACTATGAGAAAGTCGAGGTATATGGACTCAATGTTACGTTCTATAACCTGGCACAACAACAATTAAGATTAGAGATGCTCTATTGCTTAAAAAGTGGATATTTCAAGCTGTTTTAAGCTCATTCGTTGCTGCGGAGTGTCTTTTTGCTTTCTCAATTTGAAGTTACTTTTTTTTAATTCTAGGATACTTCAATTAAAAGTCAAATATGAACAGGTAAAAATATATAGGAATAAAAAACGAATTAAATGAGGTATAAGTTGTTTAAAAAGTAAGATTCAATTTAGCTTAAATTTGTGTTTTTGAAAAAAAATGACAATTGCTGACTTTCTTTTTGGCGCCACTGTATATATATATATATATATATATATATATATATATATATAAATATATATATATATGTATATTATATTATATTTATGTATATATATGTATATATATGTATATTATATTATATTATATATATGTATATATATATATATATATATATATATATATAATGGCGCCAAAAGAAGGTCCTCACTTGTCATTTTTTCAATTTAGCTTAAATTTGTGTTTTTCAAAAAAAATTTTTTTTCAATTTAGCTTAAATTTGTGTTTTTGAAAAAAAATGACAATTGCTGACTTTCTTTTTGGCGCCACTGTATATATATATATATATATATATATATATATATATATATATATATATATATATATATATATATATATATGTATATTATATTATATATATGTATATTATATTATATATATGTATATATATGTATATATATATGTATATTATATTATATTATATATATGTATATATATATATATATATATATATATAATGGCGCCAAAAGAAGGTCCTCACTTGTCATTTTTTTTCTAAAACACAAATTTAAGCTAAATTGAATCTTACTGTTTAAACAACCTATACCTCATTTGATTCGCCTTTTATTCCTCTATATTTTACCTAGTCTTGTGTAACATTGCAGTTAGCACATTAGCTGTAGAAAGGAAACCATACTGCATGTCATTGAGCGGGTTATTTTTGCTTAGTTGGTTGACTACTTGGTCACGTCTCTATTCAAGATCCTGTTTGTTATTCGCGAAAACTCGTGAGAACCAAGCCGTTGTTCAGCTACATTGAACTTGACGGACTGAGCATATGCCCCTCTCGAGCTCTTTATTGCTCTTTTACGATGATTGTTGACAGTGCATCTCTTTCGTTAGAATGGAAAAAGTGGTCTCTGTGTGAAATGACAGCAAAACTTTATAGAGAGGATCATGGTTACAAATTTTTGCTGAAATTTATCGGAGGGTATGAAGCGGTTTATACCGACAGTTAACAATTGAGTCGGGTTTGATACTGTAGAGGACACGTTCATTTTAAACATAGAACCCACATATATATCTGATATAAATCTACGGAATCTATCCCAAACAGCCATAGAGTATCGATATACTGTACGATGAAAAGGTACATCTGAGGACTTATTACATTTTGTTTTTATCTTAACTGACACAACCGAGTAGTCGGAATACCCCAGTCCTGATAGAAGGTACGGTACACACAGTTATAAGCAAGTTGTAAGAAAAAGGTTTAGGAGTCTTGCATACTGACCGTCAGTGTTGAGCACACAGATGGGTTCTTGAACAATTTGTATTAGATTCAAAGTAATGGACAAATCATGACAACCCCCTTATTGTCCGTTTTGTCTGAGTGAGTCACCATTGTGAACATAGACGTGAATGTTAGCCGAGAGATGAGCAGACATGATTTGGTCAATTTTTACAGAGATGCTCTTAAAGATAGTAACTCCAGTGTTGTAGAGTGGTCGAGGGTAAATATGAACGCGATGATGTGAGCCTGAAGCACATTAGGGCATTTTTTTATCTTCTCTGCAACATTAAAAGTGATCACTAATGTAGACACATATTTCATGCCAAGAACGTTGGAAGTAAGATTTTGATGTCAAGTTTGAGTATTATTTAATCGCAAAGTCATCTAGGGAAACAGTCGGTCCAATGCTAGTTTCGATCAGGAACAATAGGTCGGATTTGGTCTCATGTCATTGGATTACAATCTCTGAAACGTTGGAACATAGACCCCTGATGTTGAAGGAGATTTGGTAGCGGGGGTCGATGTTGGAAGTTGAAGTTCTGAGTTTAATCTTGTAGTGTTTCTTGAAATTTTTCATGATGGAATATAGAGATATATGGAAGTTTTTCATGATGGAATATAGAGATATATGGAAGTTTTTCATTGTGGAATATAGAGATATATGGAAGTTTTTCATTGTGGAATATAGAGATATATGGAAGTTTTTCATTATGGAATATAGAGATATATGGAAATTTTTCATGATGGAATATAGAGATATATGGAAGTTTTTCATGATGGAATATAGAGATATATGGAAGTTTTTCATGATGGAATATAGAGATATATGGAAGTTTTTCATGATGGAATATAGAGATATATGGAAGTTTTTCATTATGGAATATAGAGATATATGGAAGTTTTTAATGATGGAATATAGAGATATATGGAAGTTTTTCATGATGGAATATAGAGATATATAGAAGTGGTCGCCACAAGTGTTAGAGCATAGCAGAGAGAGAAAGAAAATAGGAAAACAACCAGAAAATTATTTTTGCAGACGATGAAAATGTAAAGCTGTAGCATTGCCCACTAATATCACATCGAGAGGCCCTATCAGGAGATTCTGCATAGTCCAGAATCTATTCACGAAATGGCAATACAGCTACCCCAGTAATTTTCGCCAACTTATAGGACAGTCTCTATAGGAATTAATCCAAGGTTTGGGTCTCTAACTATCAGAGGGATAATGCCATCCCAGTAAAATGTTTACTTCCAGCACCCTTGTTATTGATATGGCCACAATGGTAGGAACAGAAAGAAAAAAATTCGGACATCTCAAGCTATTGCTCAAATAAAAGACTGCGGCCATAATTTTTTTCTTCTCCCTTTGGTAGATAGATTTGTAAAATAGGACAGAGGGACAATTTAGGAGAAGCTAGAGTTACGGGGCTGCCGAGAACGCATCCACAATGAATTTCCTATTCTGTTTTTACAAAAACTAAGTATTGTACTTGTATAAATTCAATTGACATTTTTAGGGGAAAGAATGGTGATAGGATGTCATTAGCTATAAATTGTTATAAGCTATTTAACGACAGATATTGATATACTTATGTATTGTAGCAATACCACTGAAGGAGCTGGTATAAACTAATAATATTTAAAAATATTAATCACACACAAGCCTTCAACCCAAGCCAAAGTAAAAGTCGTCCGTTAAGTGGATTTTTATCTATAATAAAATAATTCATTTTTCTGAGGCGCAAAAAAAATCGTTGATTTAGACTATTTTATCAACGATTATCAGCCTATTTCCAACATTTATGTTAGTTGACTTTATCGTATCGGTGGAATCCATCATCTTGATGAGCGCTATCGACAATTAGGTAGGTGGCATATATGTCGCCAAAAATGAATGACTTTTAAACAATTAAATTCCATCGCTTATTGGATAACAAGCAATCAACATTCAATTAAGTGTGTGTGTGTGTTTGTTGTAGCTGTGTGTATTTGTTGTAGTTGTGTATTTGTACGCATTAACGATCGAAATTAGATCGCCCTAAAAATCTATAACTGATTTATTTTAATATCAAGTACGCAACAATAATTCTAAGATCCAGCATTAAAAAGCATTTACCATTAGAAAAAATTAGGAAACTCGAAACAATTTAGATCTGACTGAGAAGTATTAAGTCCAATCGCTTAATTCTTGTTATTCGGACTTCGTAAAACACAATGATTAGATGTAAAGTGCTAACTTGAAACACGATCGTACAGACAACGAAATGCTGAATTTTGAAATTTTAAATTATCATTAGTTATATCAGAAAGCATGAGCAGTCCACAAACTATCGTAAATTGCAATTACCTCAAGTGGAAAAGGAGTTGAAGATATCGGAATTGTATTTACCATTATCCATGAATAAATTATGTTTTGTTTAAAATGAATGCTGCATTTTCTCACAGTAAAGCAAAAATAACAACACGTTGACCATTCAGAGATTTTGTTTTTTCAACAGTTTGAACAGAAAGAAAGGTAATTCATTTATATCAATATGTGACAGCAGATGAAATATAAAGTCAATTCCTCAGTCTGAAGTTGAATCGCCAGTCAATCGAGTCGACAACTGCAAGTGAAAACCCTCCTAAAGCAAATGATAATGCAAAAATTTGCAAGGAAGAATTTTGCTTCTGTATTTTGGTAAGCACAGTATAGTTTTGCTGTTGCTTCCCATAAGAATGTAAGAACCATAAATAGCAAATATTTTATAGCATTATTGATAAGCTTCAAGGAAAAATATCAAAATGTCAAAATATTTAAGGTAAAATATAAAAAAAAGTGTTTTTTCACCAAAACAATCAATTGTGTTACACATCGATCGACCAAGCTATGTAAATTCCATTTTAAATTGTTTTCTTACCAAGCCTATACTCCAGATTTGCAGTCACTACTGTCCTTTTTACAGACTATCAAGCGAATGGTACAGGAAAAGAGATTTTACTCCAATGAAGAAAGTGACACCAAGAACAAATCGTTTTACAAAGAAAACATGCATCGAATTGTTAGAGTGTGTTACCCTAAGAGACTTAGTTAATGAATCAAACCGAATTTTATCAAAAAGTCGAGACTTATTAAATGATGTGTTCAGTAATACACTAACCATGCCGTTGCCTTCTATTATATATATATATAAAATAAAAATTACAATTAAATTTACCAAAATGATTCAAGATGGTAAAAGTAAAGTATATAAATATTAAAGAAATAATATTTATAAAGTAATCTCCACCAGATGTAAAAGTTCGATAAAACCAAATAGGAGATAGAACTTATAATAATTTCTTCTTCACTGATTTTTCTTAATTACACTTTGTCTCGGCAGCCGTGTTAAATGTATATCTTATTTTTCTTTTATTAATTTTATTGAAATTTTTCCCCTTTTCCTTGTACATATTTGTGAATTATTCCACAGATTTTGGCCTTTTGGGTTATTTTGGACCATCTTCCAATTATGCGATTTCCTTGGATTTTACTTGTGCGAATGGAAATTTAAATAACTTTCTTGGATTTACATTTTTGGATTTTACCGTCATTGGTCTTTCACCAGACTATCCATTCACATGAAATCACCTTTTTCTTCACCATATTCCCTCTGCTTCACTTTTTATTATCAAGTAAGACCTTTGACTTACTTGCAGTTTCATTAAATACTTTTGTATGCAAAATCCGATCCCGCATTTTGCTAATTCCTACCCTCTGATGAGAAGGGAAGTATTTCTTCGAAACTCCGTGGATTAAGGACTATCCACTTATTATGTGTTTCCTTTTCAGATTAAATATGTTTTTAACTCTTTTTCAAAGTGTTTTTAACATGTTTTATCAACTATTTGCTCTTTATATATATATATATATATATATATATATATATATATATATATATATATATATATATATATATATATAGACAACATCCTCGAGTTTACTAGGTTTCTCTGTACAAGGGTTTATCAGGACAATCTGACATGAGGATATTTTATCCTATAAGGAAATTTGGAGCAAAATTATGAAGTCCAATATAATACTCTCGGCACGCCTATACACTGTCCCATACAGCAAATGGTGTACAATCTCCTAATCATGCTACTTTATGTAACAGCACTTACTTGCGTACTCCATCAGATCATATGTATTATTGTTCTGGAATTCAGTAAGACCAAGAAATTATCAGAGATATACTAGTACATACTTAACTGGTAAATGGGCGAGCGAAAAATTAATGTTATTTACTTTTTTAGTAACCCAACGATTGAGAGATGCAACAGAATCAACACGCGGACATCTGCATAGCTCGAATATGGCGTTATGACTCGGTTCGACTTTCCCGACAAGCAGTTTCTATACTGATGATTGTATAAACATGAAACATTAGCATCTTTATGAATATAAATCGTTGATATAAAATCTTGAATCTTATAGTCATATATACGTGTGTGTGTGTGTGTGTGTGTGTGTGTGTGTGTGTGTGTGTGTGTGTGTGTGTGTGTGTGTGTGTGTGTGTGTGTGTTTAAGCAGTTCATTTAGAAAAGCATAATATTTTATCAATATAATGTTTCCATTAATTCAGGTGATATCAGTACACTTGACCCAAGGAAACTCAAGACTTGCAATAACATAATAATGAGGGGACATTCTGTTGCTGGGAAAATTCATCCACTGCACAAAACACTGCATGAACTGAAGTGTTAATCTTGATCAAAAGGACACCTGTCATCACCTTTTACGTTTTTACTGTATTACATCTATTATTTTCATGCAGTTAGTCATAGTACAATAATAATAATAATAATAATAGTTTTCCTCTTTTTCCATATACAGCGCAATAATTTTGACATAACGGTTCACGTTAGATCGCTGCAGTTAAGTGGCATTAAGTCTGGTTAGTATTAAATGGAATTATAAAGTACTGTATGTCTATTTAGCATTGTTTCTAGTCGTCTTTCTTTTCGCCACTGGATTCAAACAATGCCGGTTCATGAGAAGGTGGTTAGAGATTGCGCCATTTTTTATCACAATAGAAGAACACTGACAGAGGTTATGTTTTGAGGCTGGAAGAACTGCTGTAGTTTTTTGGGTTTTTTTTTTTTTTACTTTTTACAAGTAGTCTTCTGTGAATATTTTGTGATTCTGTAATATGAAGTCTTCTAGTCCTAGCTTCCTACGGTATCTTCTGTTGTATAAATCGGTTGCTACTTATAAATTTCCGGTCCCTTTTTTTTGGGGGGGGGGGTCAGAGATTATTCATGGAATTATAGATTTATTCGTAATAATTTTCACGTAGTTGGGAAGCATTGGTCTGTGTTTTTTTCAGGTCGTTGCAATTTTAGATTGATTGTTATATTACTTTTAGTTATCCAATTTATCTGTTTCGTGTGTTAGATTTTTGAACTAGTTTTTCATATAGAATAGTAAATTTATGAAGCGTGGAACACGTACATCAAGTTTGTTGCCAAGGTCGCTGGGAAAATGGTGGGGTCCTTCTACCACTTCAGAAGATATCTCACTACTGATGCAATTCTCTATCTATATAAATGGCAAGTACGTCCAAGGATGGAGTACTGTTGCCAAATCTGGGCAGGAGCTGCTAAAAACAGCCTATCCTGCCTTGACAGAGTACAAAATAGACTTCGTGGCTTAGTTGGGGATGCCCTTTTCTCTTCCCTGCAACCTCTCTCCTACAGAAGAGCCTGTCTTTGTTTTATCGTTATTTTCATAGCAAGTGCTCGTCTGAGCTTCAATCTCTGGTCTCCCCTCGCCAATCTTCAGGATAAACACCAGTCTAGCTGAAATCACTGTCAATAATTTTCTCCACTCTTTATCTGTGCCTAAATCAAAACGTAGATTCCATAAACAGCTTCTTTCTTATATGTGCTCGCCTGTGGAACGCTCTTCCGTTTGCCTGTTCCCCACCTAACTACAGCTTGGATGTCTTCAAGTCCAGCATAAACCAATTCCTAATTGTGCTGCAGTTTGTGCATATTACATTTGCATGAAATGTCTTGATTTTTAATCCTATTAAGGTCAAAATCACATGGGAAATAATGACTTCATTATATATATATATTTCATTATATATATATATATATTTCATTATATATATATATATATATATATATAGTAACGTGATTGATAATTTAAAAATCAAATTATAATTAAATTAAAAATCCGTTTCATAAGAAGGAACAACAACAAAATCAATTATTTGTACGATCGTTTCGGAAAACAGTGTTTTTATTGTGGTAGACATTAAGTTACGGACAATAATTATTACATATAGTTTTTTATCAAACAAGGTTTCCTCATCAGCAAATATTGGGAAGGGTTTTTATTAAATCTAAAAGACACCATAAATAAACCTAGCATTAAAAGTAAGGCAGATGTATCTGGAAAAAAATTAAAATAAAGGTATGAATTTAAACTTGATAAGAAAATTAATATGGGTTAGAGATAGAAATAAAATAGAGTAAAATTATAAATATAAATTTGGTTTAAGTACAATATTATACATACATATATACACAAATACATACATGCATATATATGAAAAAGTACACACATATATACATATACATAGATATACATATATATACATAAAAACATACGTACAAATATTTACCTTTTAATTTTTCGCCTTTTGA
Source organism: Euprymna scolopes (assembly GCF_053919585.1). Taxonomy (NCBI): domain Eukaryota; kingdom Metazoa; phylum Mollusca; class Cephalopoda; order Sepiida; family Sepiolidae; genus Euprymna; species Euprymna scolopes. The sequence goes on from NC_136509.1 coordinate 64,791,414, forward strand.
AATCAGGAACTATGGTTAAAGTACTTATATAGATGCTTGCTATAGCTTTTCAGCTTATGAAATGATAAATTTTCAAAAAGAACGCTTGTGTAATTATTTATTTCCGTTAGCGTACTTTTGATTAAAGGACGCCAAGATTTAGAATTCGAAAGAAATTGGAGGATAATTTTATTTGTATAATTAAATAATGCAAGGGGGATAATTAGTCATGTTTCTTTAATTAAAGAATGTAAGGGAGATAGTTAGTCTAACTTAATTTATTACAGGATAATAAAAAAATATTTTAATCTATTTTTACTAATATATTATTTACTGATATTAAAATGTTATATTCCATCCTATGAGCAACACCATTACAATCGCAGCATAAGAAGAAGAAAAGCCCTTACATTTTTCTCTAGATATTTAGTCCTACCACTACTAACAGTTGTCATCGGGTCCTATTCTACATTTTAAAACTATAGTTTGATTATACCCTCCGTAACTGTATAAGACAAACATAGACATAGCATATTTTCTGATTTCCGATTACTAAATAATGACGCCTCCCTAGCAATGTTCCGCCCTTTCTAATTGGTTGAGACCGGATATTCCAATATTCAAAAATGAAACTTATTCCTACATAAACGAACCCTTCTAAAAGTTTACAAAAATGGCGTCGCTTTTCACATGAGACACTAGTGCTAAAAAATAAAAATCAAAACACTGAAACCACTCATAACAGACACTTAATATTCTTTTCATTGTTTTGACTCTCGAGTCCGACACAGTAAAACACAGTTAATGAATTGAGAACCGCATCACTCTATCTAAAAACATATAAGATATTAACTGATATATACCCGAGAATCAAGATAATGAAAAGAATATTTTCTTTTTATATCCTTACTGATAGCCTTAATTACCGGAAGCAACGTGCACAAGTAAACACCTTTATATTCATAACGTCTTTTACGTATTTGCCTGAACGTCCGGAAGACCCACAAAAATGTAAACACAGCAATGGTTTGGGAATGTAAACATTTATAAGATACTGACACGACATTACCCCCCTCAAAAAAATTATAAACTTGCCCTGAAAAAAAAAACATGTTTTCCGGGTTTGCTTAATATGTACGATTAAAAATTATGTACGGTCAATGTACAACTAATTGCCGCTGCTGATGATTGCAGTAACCTCGACAGGCAATCGACCGGGTCCGTCGGCGTAAAACCTCGTAAAACAAAATAATAAAACGAATTTACTCAGAAGTTTCGAGAGGTTATTTTTCGCAAATATCTTTGTCCATACCTAAAAAGATATTTATTTTAAAAAATCCTGATTTTATCAAATATTCCTTCGTACAAGAGCGATCTACTGAGTCTGCCAGCGCAAAAACAATGTTATTAAAATAAACAATAACACTTTAGCAAGAGTCGCAATTATTTTTGCCAAGTTCTTGAGGACTGAGACTTTTTTCAACCCAATGTGCCATTTTTTTATTTTTTAGTCTTTGTAATAAATAAATAAATAAATATACAAGTATATTTCTGAAATAAAAACAAAACGAATATAGTCACAATTTTCAGCCGAGAAATTTTTTTAGCAAATTAAATTTTACAAGTGACTTTTTTTAAATTTGAATTTTGTAACACAATAACAACGCAACAGAAAATATTTGTAAAAAGTAGAATCCGTTTAAAGTCTTCGTCCAAAGTAAACAAGTTTTTATTTATTTTTTTAATTAGGGAGTTTTTTTAGAGCCAACGATGGTTATAAACCGCTTATGGTCAGTTTGTAATTAAAATTTACGACGGTGTAAAAATCGGTGGAATTTTGTAACCCCGAATATGATCCCCAGTGATTTCTTTTCGATTTGGGAGTAATTCTTCTCGACAGGAAGTAAAGTTCTTGACGCATGCGCGATCGGCTTATTGAACCCATCAGGCATCTTGTGTAGAATGCACGCCCCGATCCCATAAGAATTTGCGTCAGTTGCGACAATAATCTCTTGTTTCAGATTGACTAGAGTCAGGGATAAATCTGACATTAATACATCTTTTAATTTCTTAAACGCTGTCTGGCACTCAGGCGTCCAGCCCCATTGTTTGTCCTTTTTTAATAGTACATTTAATGGCGCATACAATTCATGCATGTTCTTAATGAATATTTGATAATAGTTCGCGAGCCCTAAAAAAAACTCTGCAATGTAGTTACATTGTGAGGTTCTGACATGTCTTTTACAGCTGTGGACCTCTCCGGATCGAGGTATTTAATTCGTTCCAAAAATATTCGCATGTTGCTTCCTTTGAAACTTGAAATGTGCTACTTTTATACCAAATGCTAATCTATTGAATTTATAAAGTTCTTTTGTGCGTTGAGATACACAAAAGTTTCGAGTTATCTTCCTCTACTGGTATTTGTAGGTACGCCTCGCTAAAGTTTATTTTAGAAAATATTTTTTCCGACATTTAAGTTAGCAAATACTTCGTCCGGGTTTGGTAGCGGACAGTGATGGTCCTTGAGCGTCGCATTCAATCCGGTAGAGAAGTCTGCGCATAGCTAAATCTCTTTAGATTTTTGTTCACGCATACGGTGGGGGGCTTCCCACTCACTATAGTTACGATGGGTCAAAATTCCAATTCTTCAATTTTTCCCCCGAAGCGAACGGTACGCTCCATGACTTTTTGAATATTGGTTTTCTTCATTCAGCAATGCGAATGTCGTTTTTATTCTTGTGCAGCATCCAAGATTTTCAGAGAAAACATTTGGGGAAGATGTTTTAAGATCTTTTTTGAGTTGTCGACTTCTGCCGTAAGGTTTTCGACTTTGTGAGAAAAATCACTCATTGGCGAGTCCCATAATTCAAATTCCTGAATCCAATCGGTCCCGAATAAGTTCGTTGCGTTCCTTAGAACGAAAACTTCTTGCTTTTTTGTCGTTCTTTTTAGTGACACATTAATAACTAGCTCACCCTCAAAATGTATTTTTTCACCAGTTACCGTTCTTGCGACTTTATTCGTCTTTGTCATCGTGAGCTTTTGTATTCTCTTCTATGTGTGAAAATTTATAATTGATAAATCCGACCGTGAATCGAGCTGCAGTTATATTTCTTTATTTCTGATTCTCACCGTAACATATTTCCTTATGTTCTCTGTTGGTGAAGGGTCCATTTTTGCAGTTTTATGTAGCTCTTTTTTGCTACCTTTGCTCTGCAATATGAAGCCTTGTGCCCTGCTCGCGTGCATAGATCACATGTTATTTTCGTTTGGTACTGACATGCATTGTACCCATGAGGTCCTCTACAATTGCTACAAGGGGTCCTAGGATTTTGTCTATCTTGATAATTTTGTGAAATGTTCCTTTTTCCTCTTGGTTTGTAATGTTATGTTTTGAAGCTTATTTATTTAATATGAGCAATACCTACTTCTTCTATGATTCTAGAATCTTTCTTCATTTCAACGAACCGCTGACAATCTTCAGCCAGTTTCTGAAGCGTTAAATCAGGTTCTGATTCCAATTTATTTAGAGCACGACGTCTTATATCGGCGGCTTTTCTGGTTGATAAACATTGTTAATAAATATTAAGCGTTTGAAATTGTCCGCCGTTAATGACGACAATTTGAAACCTTCACAGTGCTAATTAACTATAGACGCAAAAGTCGTATAGTCCTGACTCTTCTTACGTGTAAGATTCATGCATTTCCATCTTTTATGAAAAGGGCTTCATTTTGAACTGTACAACTCCATTACCAGTTTAACTGCCTTGTCAAAAGGCAATTCATTGGTTTTTCTTGGTACAATATAGTCTACTAATATATGTTCAGATGTACCTAACTTCCGTAGCAATAAACGAACCTTATTTTGATTAGTCCATGCACTGCAATCAATCTTGAAAAGGTATTCAAATCTTCTGAAATATGTCTCAAACGTTAAGTTTTCCTCAGGAGCATAGTGAAATGTATCAATAGCTGACCAGATCGTATTATGGAAAAAACCGTGCTGGTTTCCTCTCCGCTGACCTTATTCACTAAAACTTGCGTTATCAAATTCATTTTTTATCTGACTGGTTTTGTTGCTTTAAATGTAATTTTTTCAATTCCAATATTTATTCGTCCATTTCTTTCTTTTCTTTTCCCTGTTTTTCCTCCAAGAATTTCATTAAAGTTAACTGTTTTTTCAATACTTGTTCGTTCATTTCTTTCTTTTCTCTTCCCTGTTTTTCCTCAAAGTATTTTATTAAATTTAACTGTTTCTCTTTGTTTTGTTTCTGTATTACCAATTACTACTGTCGTATTGCCAATTGATCTTCTCCCAACCTTTTTTTCAAGTTTAATTGTTGACTTTGTTGGAATTGCACTACTTCCACAATCTGTTTTGCCAAATCGTCCATTTTTTTTATTATCTTTTTTGAAGGTTTAGAATTACTTAATATGACAAAATGAGTTTTTCTAGAAATAACACAATTCGTTGATTGATTTTTGCTATAGTACCAACTCCATAGAAAAAAAACTTTACAAAATTCTTACCTGGTTATTTAACGAATATTTTTTCATGCATTTATTTCCTCATGTGGTAATTTTCCTGGGAAAATAATTCGGCGTTTGCATTTATACAGAAAGCAGTAGATTTCGTTTGTCATTTTTCAATTTTCGTAACGTGTAAGTACTGGGTTCAATTCTTTGTTGATCCTACACATTTTTTCGTCTTTTTTTCCTTATAAAGAATTAGTTACTTATCAGTGAAAGAGAGTTTATAGCATTTATTGATTATTCTTTTCGGTTTCTGTGCGAAAAAGTATGTCCTTTTCTCGTTAACACTTTATTTGTCGTGCTTAGCAAAATCGTTTTTTTTTCTTCGACGTGCAGTCCCGTCGACCAGTGAAAATTTATTTTAATCGGATTAAAATCCGATTTTTTTTTTGATTTGTGCGAATACTCGCGTTAGCCAATAAAATAAAATATACTATCATTTACTTGCTGTATTTGCGTGATTTTTTTCTTTTCCAAACGCTAATGCCTTTTAACAAACGACGAAGTTTTTTTTTTAAATATACTTGTATTTCTAGAGATGGAACCGTTTTTTGTACTTACTGAAAACTTCGTCTCGTTAATTCAGTAGTAATAATTCTCCACGCAATTGTCTTATGAGTTCTGTTTCAACTCGTAGTTACGCTTTTGGTAGCTTTTTTAACAGCTTTTGACGACGGCTTTGTAAAATCCTTTTTTCGGCAGGATTGTTGTCCTTTTTCTTCTTTATCCCGTGTTTGTGCATTTATTTTTACGCTTGAATGTTGTTTTTTTCCCAATGTGGACAAATAGTTTGTCCCGTTCCTTACCGAACTTTTGAAAAATAAATACTTTTGAAGTTTCGAATTTCCTCCGGGTGTTTGAAAAATTATTTCGAATTTTCGCGTGTGTTCTTTTTTCTTAGAATCCCTTTGGTCGTCAATTTTGTTTTCCAATGACTGTTTTTTAGAGTGAATTCGTTGCCCGAATATTCGCCATCCAGTTACTGTAAGCAATTGTTGTAGCTTGATTTGAGAAATTCTTGCATCATCCCAGTCAGCCAGTTGTTGTAGACCCGTGCTAGGGGTTCCAAATGAAAGAAACTACATGTAGTGTAAAGTGTATAAAATATAATATGTATTTTTCATAAAGAATACAGGAGCCACTAAAGTGGTATGAGAGGAACATGTTCGTAGTACGCGGTTAAACATGGTATGAATGTCTCCATTTAGTCTCTGACACCAGTGGTATTCATAAGACTGGTTGATTCCACTTAGTTCTCAAATAGGGGTGATTTGTACCCCACAACAATTAGATATTAACAACGATTACTTCACTATAAACTCATAAAACAGTGTCAGTTTAGAAGTGTGGTTGGTGATAAAGCAATCTTTGTTTCACTATAAATTCATCAAGCAATCCCGATAAATTAAATTTGAAACAACCCTGACATATTTTCTATTTTGAAGAATAAGTCTGCAATTTCTTTTATAATTAATACATAATGACCTTAAGAAACTAATGAAACTCCTACAACACCACCATGAAAACCAGGATCAGTTTAGCAAAAGAATAATTAAAATAAATGAGAATAGATGAAAGAAAAATAAATGAGAATAGATGAATGAAAAATAAATGAGAATAGATGAATGAAAAATAAATGAGAATAGATGAATAAAAAATAAATGAGAATAGATGAATGACAAATAAATGAGAATAGATGAATGAAAAATAAATGAGCATAGATGAATGAAAAATAAATGAGAATAGATGAATGAAAACTAAATGAGAATAGATGGATGAAAAATAAATGAGCATAGATTAATGAAAAATAAATGAGCATAGATGAATGAAAAATAAATGAGAATAGATGAATGAAAAATAAATGAGAATAGATGAATGAAAAATAAATGAGCATAGATCAATGAAAAATAAATGAGAATAGATAGATGAAAAATAAATGAGAATAGATGAATGAAAAATAAATGAGAATAGATGGATGAAAAATAAATGAGCATATATGAATGAAAAATAAATAAGAATAGATGAATGAAAAATAAATGAGAATAGATAGATGAAAAATAAATGAGCATAGATGAATGAAAAATAAATGAGAATAGATGAATGAAAAATAAATGAGAATAGATGAATGAAAAATAAATGAGAATAGATGAATGAACAATAAATGAGAATAGATGGATGAAAAATAAATAAGAATAGATAGATGAATAATAAATGAGAATAGATGAATGAAAAATAAATGAGAATATATAGATGAACAATAAATGAGCATAGATGAATGAAAAATAAATGAGCATAGATGAATGAAAAATAAATGAGAATAGATGAATGAAAAATAAATGAGAATAGATAGATGAATAATAAATGAGAATATATACATGAAAAATAAATGAGCATAGATGAATGAAAAATAAATGAGCATAGATGAATGAAAAATAAATGAGCATAGATGAATGAAAAATAAATGAGCATAGATGAATGAAAAATAAATGAGAATAGATGAATGAAAAATAAATGAGAATAGATAGATGAATAATAAATGAGAATATATACATGAAAAATAAATGAGCATAGATGAATGAAAAATAAATGAGCATATTTGAATGAAAAATAAATGAGCATAGATGAATGAAAAATAAATGAGAATAGATGAATGAAAAATAAATGAGAATAGATAGATGAATAATAAATGAGAATAGATGAATGAAAAATAAATGAGAATAGATAGATGAATAATAAATGAGAATAGATGAATGAAAAATAAATGAGAATAGATAGATGAATAATAAATGAGAATAGATGAATGAAAAATAAATGAGAATAGATAGATGAATAATAAATGAGCATAGATGAATGAAAAATAAATGAGAATAGATGGATGAAAAATAAATGAGAATAGATGAATGAAAAATAAATGAGAATAGATAGATGAATAATAAATGAGAATAGATGAATGAAAAATAAATGAGAATAGATGAATGAAAAATAAATGAGCATAGATGAATGAAAAATAAATAAGAATAGATAGATGAAAAATAAATGAGCATAGATGAATGAAAAATAAATGAGAATAGATAGATGAAAAATAAATGAGAATAGATAGATGAAAAATAAATGAGAATAGATGAATGAAAAATAAATGAGAATATATAGATGAAAAATAAATGAGCATAGATGAATGAAAAATAAATGAGAATAGATGAATGAAAAATAAATGAGAATAGATGAATGAAAAATAAATGAGAATATATAGATGAAAAATAAATGAGAATAGATGAATGAAAAATAAATGAGAATAGATGAATGAAAAATAAATGAGAATATACAGATGAAAAATAAATGAGCATATATGAATGAAAAATAAATGAGCATAGATGAATGAAAAATAAATGAGAATAGATGAATGAAAATAAATGAGAATAGATGAATGAAAAATAAATGAGAATAGATGAATAAAAAATAAATGAGAATAGATGAATGACAAATAAATGAGAATAGATGAATGAAAAATAAATGAGCATAGATGAATGAAAAATAAATGAGAATAGATGAATGAACACTAAATGAGAATAGATGGATGAAAAATAAATGAGCATAGATTAATGAAAAATAAATGAGCATAGATGAATGAAAAATAAATGAGAATAGATGAATGAAAAATAAATGAGAATAGATGAATGAAAAATAAATGAGCATAGATCAATGAAAAATAAATGAGAATAGATAGATGAAAAATAAATGAGAATAGATGAATGAAAAATAAATGAGAATAGATGGATGAAAAATAAATGAGCATATATGAATGAAAAATAAATAAGAATAGATGAATGAAAAATAAATGAGAATAGATAGATGAAAAATAAATGAGCATAGATGAATGAAAAATAAATGAGAATAGATGAATGAAAAATAAATGAGAATAGATGAATGAAAAATAAATGAGAATAGATGAATGAACAATAAATGAGAATAGATGGATGAAAAATAAATAAGAATAGATAGATGAATAATAAATGAGAATAGATGAATGAAAAATAAATGAGAATAGATGAATGAACAATAAATGAGCATAGATGAATGAAAAATAAATGAGCATAGATGAATGAAAAATAAATGAGAATAGATGAATGAAAAATAAATGAGAATAGATAGATGAATAATAAATGAGAATATATACATGAAAAATAAATGAGCATAGATGAATGAAAAATAAATGAGCATAGATGAATGAAAAATAAATGAGCATAGATGAATGAAAAATAAATGAGCATAGATGAATTAAAAATAAATGAGAATAGATGAATGAAAAATAAATGAGAATAGATAGATGAATAATAAATGAGAATATATACATGAAAAATAAATGAGCATAGATGAATGAAAAATAAATGAGCATAGATGAATGAAAAATAAATGAGAATAGATGAATGAAAAATAAATGAGAATAGACGAATGAAAAATAAATGAGAATAGATGAATAAAAAATAAATGAGAATAGATGAATTACAAATAAATGAGAATAGATGAATGAAAAATAAATGAGCATAGATGAATGAAAAATAAATGAGAATAGATGAATGAAAACTAAATGAGAATAGATGGATGAAAAATAAATGAGCATAGATGAATGAAAAATAAATGAGCATAGATGAATGAAAAATAAATGAGAATAGATGAATGAAAAATAAATGAGAATAGATAGATGAATAATAAATGAGAATTTATACATGAAAAATAAATGAGCATAGATGAATGAAAAATAAATGAGCATAGATGAATGAAAAATAAATGAGCATAGATGAATGAAAAATAAATGAGAATAGATGAATGAAAAATAAATGAGAATAGATAGATGAATAATAAATGAGAATAGATGAATGAAAAATAAATGAGAATAGATAGAGGAATAATAAATGAGAATAGATGAATGAAAAATAAATGAGAATAGATAGATGAATAATAAATGAGAATAGATGAATGAAAAATAAATGAGAATAGATAGATGAATAATAAATGAGAATAGATGAATGAAAAATAAATGAGAATAGATGGATGAAAAATAAATGAGAATAGATGAATGAAAAATAAATGAGAATAGATGAATGAAAAATAAATGAGAATAGATAGATGAATAATAAATGAGAATATATACATGAAAAATAAATGAGCATAGATGAATGAAAAATAAATGAGCATAGATGAATGAAAAATAAATGAGCATAGATTAATGAAAAATAAATGAGAATAGATGAATGAAAAATAAATGAGAATAGATAGATGAATAATAAATGAGAATAGATGAATGAAAAATAAATGAGAATAGATAGATGAATAATAAATGAGAATAGATGAATGAAAAATAAATGAGAATAGATAGATGAATAATAAATGAGAATAGATGAATGAAAAATAAATGAGAATAGATAGATGAATAATAAATGAGAATAGATGAATGAAAAATAAATGAGAATAGATGGATGAAAAATAAATGAGAATAGATGAATGAAAAATAAATGAGAATAGATAGATGAATAATAAATGAGAATAGATGAATGAAAAATAAATGAGAATAGATGAATGAAAAATAAATGAGCATAGATGAATGAAAAATAAATAAGAATAGATAGATGAAAAATAAATGAGCATAGATGAATGAAAAATAAATGAGAATAGATAGATGAAAAATAAATGAGAATAGATAGATGAAAAATAAATGAGAATAGATGAATGAAAAATAAATGAGAATATATAGATGAAAAATAAATGAGCATAGATGAATGAAAAATAAATGAGCATAGATGAATGAAAAATAAATGAGAATAGATGAATGAAAAATAAATGAGAATAGATGAATGAAAAATAAATGAGAATATATAGATGAAAAATAAATGAGAATAGATGAATGAAAAATAAATGAGAATAGATGAATGAAAAATAAATGAGAATATACAGATGAAAAATAAATGAGCATATATGAATGAAAAATAAATGAGCATAGATGAATGAAAAATAAATGAGAATAGATGAATGAAAAATAAATGAGAATAGATGAATGAAAAATAAATGAGAATAGATGAATAAAAAATAAATGAGAATAGATGAATGACAAATAAATGAGAATAGATGAATGAAAAATAAATGAGCATAGATGAATGAAAAATAAATGAGAATAGATGAATGAACACTAAATGAGAATAGATGGATGAAAAATAAATGAGCATAGATTAATGAAAAATAAATGAGCATAGATGAATGAAAAATAAATGAGAATAGATGAATGAAAAATAAATGAGAATAGATGAATGAAAAATAAATGAGCATAGATCAATGAAAAATAAATGAGAATAGATAGATGAAAAATAAATGAGAATAGATGAATGAAAAATAAATGAGAATAGATGGATGAAAAATAAATGAGCATATATGAATGAAAAATAAATAAGAATAGATGAATGAAAAATAAATGAGAATAGATAGATGAAAAATAAATGAGCATAGATGAATGAAAAATAAATGAGAATAGATGAATGAAAAATAAATGAGAATAGATGAATGAAAAATAAATGAGAATAGATGAATGAACAATAAATGAGAATAGATGGATGAAAAATAAATAAGAATAGATAGATGAATAATAAATGAGAATAGATGAATGAAAAATAAATGAGAATAGATGAATGAACAATAAATGAGCATAGATGAATGAAAAATAAATGAGCATAGATGAATGAAAAATAAATGAGAATAGATGAATGAAAAATAAATGAGAATAGATAGATGAATAATAAATGAGAATATATACATGAAAAATAAATGAGCATAGATCAATGAAAAATAAATGAGCATAGATGAATGAAAAATAAATGAGCATAGATGAATGAAAAATAAATGAGCATAGATGAATTAAAAATAAATGAGAATAGATGAATGAAAAATAAATGAGAATAGATAGATGAATAATAAATGAGAATATATACATGAAAAATAAATGAGCATAGATGAATGAAAAATAAATGAGCATAGATGAATGAAAAATAAATGAGAATAGATGAATGAAAAATAAATGAGAATAGACGAATGAAAAATAAATGAGAATAGATGAATAAAAAATAAATGAGAATAGATGAATGACAAATAAATGAGAATAGATGAATGAAAAATAAATGAGCATAGATGAATGAAAAATAAATGAGAATAGATGAATGAAAACTAAATGAGAATAGATGGATGAAAAATAAATGAGCATAGATGAATGAAAAATAAATGAGCATAGATGAATGAAAAATAAATGAGAATAGATGAATGAAAAATAAATGAGAATAGATAGATGAATAATAAATGAGAATTTATACATGAAAAATAAATGAGCATAGATGAATGAAAAATAAATGAGCATAGATGAATGAAAAATAAATGAGCATAGATGAATGAAAAATAAATGAGAATAGATGAATGAAAAATAAATGAGAATAGATAGATGAATAATAAATGAGAATAGATGAATGAAAAATAAATGAGAATAGATAGAGGAATAATAAATGAGAATAGATGAATGAAAAATAAATGAGAATAGATAGATGAATAATAAATGAGAATAGATGAATGAAAAATAAATGAGAATAGATAGATGAATAATAAATGAGAATAGATGAATGAAAAATAAATGAGAATAGATGGATGAAAAATAAATGAGAATAGATGAATGAAAAATAAATGAGAATAGATGAATGAAAAATAAATGAGAATAGATAGATGAATAATAAATGAGAATATATACATGAAAAATAAATGAGCATAGATGAATGAAAAATAAATGAGCATAGATGAATGAAAAATAAATGAGCATAGATTAATGAAAAATAAATGAGAATAGATGAATGAAAAATAAATGAGAATAGATAGATGAATAATAAATGAGAATAGATGAATGAAAAATAAATGAGAATAGATAGATGAATAATAAATGAGAATATATGAATGAAAAATAAATGAGAATAGATAGATGAATAATAAATGAGAATAGATGAATGAAAAATAAATGAGAATAGATAGATGAATAATAAATGAGAATAGATGAATGAAAAATAAATGAGAATAGATGGATGAAAAATAAATGAGAATAGATGAATGAAAAATAAATGAGAATAGATAGATGAATAATAAATGAGAATAGATGAATGAAAAATAAATGAGAATAGATGAATGAAAAATAAATGAGCATAGATGAATGAAAAATAAATAAGAATAGATAGATGAAAAATAAATGAGCATAGATGAATGAAAAATAAATGAGAATAGATAGATGAAAAATAAATGAGAATAGATAGATGAAAAATAAATGAGAATAGATGAATGAAAAATAAATGAGAATATATAGATGAAAAATAAATGAGCATAGATGAATGAAAAATAAATGAGCATAGATGAATGAAAAATAAATGAGAATAGATGAATGAAAAATAAATGAGAATAGATGAATGAAAAATAAATGAGAATATATAGATGAAAAATAAATGAGAATAGATGAATGAAAAATAAATGAGAATAGATGAATGAAAAATAAATGAGAATATACAGATGAAAAATAAATGAGCATATATGAATGAAAAATAAATGAGCATAGATGAATGAAAAATAAATGAGAATAGATGAATGAAAAATAAATGAGAATAGATGAATGAAAAATAAATGAGAATAGATGAATAAAAAATAAATGAGAATAGATGAATGACAAATAAATGAGAATAGATGAATGAAAAATAAATGAGCATAGATGAATGAAAAATAAATGAGAATAGATGAATGAACACTAAATGAGAATAGATGGATGAAAAATAAATGAGCATAGATTAATGAAAAATAAATGAGCATAGATGAATGAAAAATAAATGAGAATAGATGAATGAAAAATAAATGAGAATAGATGAATGAAAAATAAATGAGCATAGATCAATGAAAAATAAATGAGAATAGATAGATGAAAAATAAATGAGAATAGATGAATGAAAAATAAATGAGAATAGATGGATGAAAAATAAATGAGCATATATGAATGAAAAATAAATAAGAATAGATGAATGAAAAATAAATGAGAATAGATAGATGAAAAATAAATGAGCATAGATGAATGAAAAATAAATGAGAATAGATGAATGAAAAATAAATGAGAATAGATGAATGAAAAATAAATGAGAATAGATGAATGAACAATAAATGAGAATAGATGGATGAAAAATAAATAAGAATAGATAGATGAATAATAAATGAGAATAGATGAATGAAAAATAAATGAGAATAGATGAATGAACAATAAATGAGCATAGATGAATGAAAAATAAATGAGCATAGATGAATGAAAAATAAATGAGAATAGATGAATGAAAAATAAATGAGAATAGATAGATGAATAATAAATGAGAATATATACATGAAAAATAAATGAGCATAGATCAATGAAAAATAAATGAGCATAGATGAATGAAAAATAAATGAGCATAGATGAATGAAAAATAAATGAGCATAGATGAATGAAAAATAAATGAGAATAGATAGATGAAAAATAAATGAGAATAGATAGATGAATAATAAATGAGAATATATACATGAAAAATAAATGAGCATAGATGAATGAAAAATAAATGAGCATAGATGAATGAAAAATAAATGAGAATAGATGAATGAAAAATAAATGAGAATAGATGAATGAAAAATAAATGAGAATAGATGAATAAAAAATAAATGAGAATAGATGAATGACAAATAAATGAGAATAGATGAATGAAAAATAAATAAGCATGGATGAATGAAAAATAAATGAGAATAGATGAATGAAAACTAAATGAGAATAGATGGATGAAAAATAAATGAGCATAGATGAATGAAAAATAAATGAGCATAGATGAATGAAAAATAAATGAGAATAGATGAATGAAAAATAAATGAGAATAGATAGATGAATAATAAATGAGAATATATACATGAAAAATAAATGAGCATAGATGAATGAAAAATAAATGAGCATAGATGAATGAAAAATAAATGAGCATAGATGAATGAAAAATAAATGAGAATAGATGAATGAAAAATAAATGAGAATAGATAGATGAATAATAAATGAGAATAGATGAATGAAAAATAAATGAGAATAGATAGATGAATAATAAATGAGAATAGATGAATGAAAAATAAATGAGAATAGATAGATGAATAATAAATGAGAATAGATGAATGAAAAATAAATGAGAATAGATAGATGAATAATAAATTAGAATAGATGAATGAAAAATAAATGAGAATAGATGGATGAAAAATAAATGAGAATAGATGAATGAAAAATAAATGAGAATAGATAGATGAATAATAAATGAGAATAGATGAATGAAAAATAAATGAGAATAGATGAATGAAAAATAAATGAGCATAGATGAATGAAAAATAAATAAGAATAGATAGATGAAAAATAAATGAGCATAGATGAATGAAAAATAAATGAGAATAGATAGATGAAAAATAAATGAGAATAGATAGATGAAAAATAAATGAGAATAGATGAATGAAAAATAAATGAGAATATATAGATGAAAAATAAATGAGCATAGATGAATGAAAAATAAATGAGCATAGATGAATGAAAAATAAATGAGAATAGATGAATGAAAAATAAATGAGAATAGATGAATGAAAAATAAATGAGAATATATAGATGAAAAATAAATGAGAATAGATGAATGAAAAATAAATGAGAATAGATGAATGAAAAATAAATGAGAATATACAGATGAAAAATAAATGAGCATATATGAATGAAAAATAAATGAGCATAGATGAATGAAAAATAAATGAGAATAGATGAATGAAAAATAAATGAGAATAGATGAATGAAAAATAAATGAGAATAGATGAATAAAAAATAAATGAGAATAGATGAATGACAAATAAATGAGAATAGATGAATGAAAAATAAATAAGCATAGATGAATGAAAAATAAATGAGAATAGATGAATGAACACTAAATGAGAATAGATGGATGAAAAATAAATGAGCATAGATTAATGAAAAATAAATGAGCATAGATGAATGAAAAATAAATGAGAATAGATGAATGAAAAATAAATGAGAATAGATGAATGAAAAATAAATGAGCATAGATCAATGAAAAATAAATGAGAATAGATAGATGAAAAATAAATGAGAATAGATGAATGAAAAATAAATGAGAATAGATGGATGAAAAATAAATGAGCATATATGAATGAAAAATAAATAAGAATAGATGAATGAAAAATAAATGAGAATAGAAAGATGAAAAATAAATGAGCATAGATGAATGAAAAATAAATGAGAATAGATGAATGAAAAATAAATGAGAATAGATGAATGAAAAATAAATGAGAATAGATGAATGAACAATAAATGAGAATAGATGGATGAAAAATAAATAAGAATAGATAGATGAATAATAAATGAGAATAGATGAATGAAAAATAAATGAGAATAGATGAATGAACAATAAATGAGCATAGATGAATGAAAAATAAATGAGCATAGATGAATGAAAAATAAATGAGAATAGATGAATGAAAAATAAATGAGAATAGATGGATGAAAAATAAATGAGCATATATGAATGAAAAATAAATAAGAATAGATGAATGAAAAATAAATGAGAATAGATAGATGAAAAATAAATGAGCATAGATGAATGAAAAATAAATGAGAATAGATGAATGAAAAATAAATGAGAATAGATGAATGAAAAATAAATGAGAATAGATGAATGAACAATAAATGAGAATAGATGGATGAAAAATAAATAAGAATAGATAGATGAATAATAAATGAGAATAGATGAATGAAAAATAAATGAGAATAGATGAATGAACAATAAATGAGCATAGATGAATGAAAAATAAATGAGCATAGATGAATGAAAAATAAATGAGAATAGATGAATGAAAAATAAATGAGAATAGATAGATGAATAATAAATGAGAATATATACATGAAAAATAAATGAGCATAGATGAATGAAAAATAAATGAGCATAGATGAATGAAAAATAAATGAGCATAGATGAATGAAAAATAAATGAGCATAGATGAATGAAAAATAAATGAGAATAGATGAATGAAAAATAAATGAGAATAGATAGATGAATAATAAATGAGAATATATACATGAAAAATAAATGAGCATAGATGAATGAAAAATAAATGAGCATAGATGAATGAAAAATAAATGAGAATAGATGAATGAAAAATAAATGAGAATAGATGAATGAAAAATAAATGAGAATAGATGAATAAAAAATAAATGAGAATAGATGAATGACAAATAAATGAGAATAGATGAATGAAAAATAAATGAGCATAGATGAATGAAAAATAAATGAGAATAGATGAATGAAAACTAAATGAGAATAGATGGATGAAAAATAAATGAGCATAGATTAATGAAAAATAAATGAGCATAGATGAATGAAAAATAAATGAGAATAGATGAATGAAAAATAAATGAGAATAGATGAATGAAAAATAAATGAGCATAGATCAATAAAAAATAAATGAGAATAGATAGATGAAAAATAAATGAGAATAGATGAATGAAAAATTAATGAGAATAGATGGATGAAAAATAAATGAGCATATATGAATGAAAAATAAATAAGAATAGATGAATGAAAAATAAATGAGAATAGATAGATGAAAAATAAATGAGCATAGATGAATGAAAAATAAATGAGAATAGATGAATGAAAAATAAATGAGAATAGATGAATGAAAAATAAATGAGAATAGATGAATGAACAATAAATGAGAATAGATGGATGAAAAATAAATAAGAATAGATAGATGAATAATAAATGAGAATAGATGAATGAAAAATAAATGAGAATATATAGATGAACAATAAATGAGCATAGATGAATGAAAAATAAATGAGCATAGATGAATGAAAAATAAATGAGAATAGATGAATGAAAAGTAAATGAGCATAGATGAATGAAAAATAAATGAGAATAGATGAATGAAAAATAAATGAGAATAGATAGATGAATAATAAATGAGAATATATACATGAAAAATAAATGAGCATAGATGAATGAAAAATAAATGAGCATAGATGAATGAAAAATAAATGAGCATAGATGAATGAAAAAAAAATGAGAATAGATAAATGAAAAATAAATGAGAATAGATAGATGAATAATAAATGAGAATAGATGAATGAAAAATAAATGAGAATAGATAGATGAATAATAAATGAGAATAGATGAATGAAATATAAATGAGAATTGATAGATGAATAATAAATGAGAATAGATGAATGAAAAATAAATGAGAATAGATAGATGAATAATAAATGAGAATAGATGAATGAAAAATAAATGAGAATAGATGGATGAAAAATAAATGAGAATAGATGAATGAAAAATAAATGAGAATAGATAGATGAATAATAAATGAGCATAGATGAATGAAAAATAAATAAGAATAGATAGATGAAAAATAAATGAGCATAGATGAATGAAAAATAAATGAGAATAGATAGATGAAAAATAAATGAGAATAGATAGATGAAAAATAAATGAGAATAGATGAATGAACAATAAATGAGAATATATAGATGAAAAATAAATGAGCATAGATGAATGAACAATAAATGAGCATAGATGAATGAAAAATAAATGAGAATAGATGAATGAAAAATAAATGAGAATAGATGAATGAAAAATAAATGAGAATATATAGATGAAAAATAAATGAGAATAGATGAATGAAAAATAAATGAGCATAGTTGAATGAAAAATAAATGAGAATATACAGATATAAAATAAATGAGCATATATGAATGAAAAATAAATGAGCATAGATAAATGAAAAATAAATGAGAATAGATGAATGAAAAATAAATGAGAATAGATGAATGAAAAATAAATGAGAATAGATGAATGAAAAATAAATGAGAATAGATGAATGACAAATTAATGAGAATAGATGAATGAAAAATAAATGAGCATAGATGAATGAAAAATAAATGAGAATAGATGAATGAACACTAAATGAGAATAGATGGATGAAAAATAAATGAGCATAGATTAATGAAAAATAAATGAGCATAGATGAATGAAAAATAAATGAGAATAGATGAATGAAAAATAAATGAGAATAGATGAATGAAAAATAAATGAGCATAGATCAATGAAAAATAAATGAGAATAGATAGATGAAAAATAAATGAGAATAGATGAATGAAAAATAAATGAGAATAGATGGATGAAAAATAAATGAGCATATATGAATGAAAAATAAATAAGAATAGATGAATGAAAAATAAATGAGAATAGATAGATGAAAAATAAATGAGCATAGATGAATGAAAAATAAATGAGAATAGATGAATGAAAAATAAATGAGAATAGATGAATGAAAAATAAATGAGAATAGATGAATGAACAATAAATGAGAATAGATGGATGAAAAATAAATAAGAATAGATAGATGAATAATAAATGAGAATAGATGAATGAAAAATAAATGAGAATATATAGATGAACAATAAATGAGCATAGATGAATGAAAAATAAATGAGCATAGATGAATGAAAAATAAATGAGAATAGATGAATGAAAAATAAATGAGAATAGATAGATGAATAATAAATGAGAATATATACATGAAAAATAAATGAGCATAGATGAATGAAAAATAAATGAGCATAGATGAATGAAAAATAAATGAGCATAGATGAATGAAAAATAAATGAGCATAGATTAATGAAAAATAAATGAGAATAGATGAATGAAAAATAAATGAGAATAGATAGATGAATAATAAATGAGAATATATACATGAAAAATAAATGAGCATAGATGAATGAAAAATAAATGAGCATAGATGAATGAAAAATAAATGAGAATAGATGAATGAAAAATAAATGAGAATAGATGAATGAAAAATAAATGAGAATAGATGAATAAAAAATAAATGAGAATAGATGAATGACAAATAAATGAGAATAGATGAATGAAAAATAAATGAGCATAGATGAATGAAAAATAAATGAGAATAGATGAATGAAAACTAAATGAGAATAGATGGATGAAAAATAAATGAGCATAGATTAATGAAAAATAAATGAGCATAGATGAATGAAAAATAAATGAGAATAGATGAATGAAAAATAAATGAGAATAGATGAATGAAAAATAAATGAGCATAGATCAATGAAAAATAAATGAGAATAGATGAATGAAAAATAAATGAGAATAGATAAATGAAAAATAAATGAGCATAGATGAATGAAAAATAAATAAGAATAGATAGATGAAAAATAAATGAGCATAGATGAATGAAAAATAAATGAGAATAGATAGATGAAAAATAAATGAGAATAGATAGATGAAAAATAAATGAGAATAGATGAATGAAAAATAAATGAGAATATATAGATGAAAAATAAATGAGCATAGATGAATGAAAAATAAATGAGCATAGATGAATGAAAAATAAATGAGAATAGATGAATGAAAAATAAATGAGAATAGATGAATGAAAAATAAATGAGAATATATAGATGAAAAATAAATGAGAATAGATGAATGAAAAATAAATGAGAATAGATGAATGAAAAATAAATTAGAATATACAGATGAAAAATAAATGAGCATATATGAATGAAAAATCAATGAGCATAGATGAATGAAAAATAAATGAGAATAGATGAATTAAAAATAAATGAGAATAGATGAATGAAAAATAAATGAGAATAGATGAATAAAAAATAAATGAGAATAGATGAATGACAAATAAATGAGAATAGATGAATGAAAAATAAATGAGCATAGATGAATGAAAAATAAATGAGAATAGATTAATGAACACTAAATGAGAATAGATGGATGAAAAATAAATGAGCATAGATTAATGAAAAATAAATGAGCATAGATGAATGAAAAATAAATGAGAATAGATGAATGAAAAATAAATGAGAATAGATGAATGAAAAATAAATGAGCATAGATCAATGAAAAATAAATGAGAATAGATAGATGAAAAATAAATGAGAATAGATGAATGAAAAATAAATGAGAATAGATGGATGAAAAATAAATGAGCATATATGAATGAAAAATAAATAAGAATAGATGAATGAAAAATAAATGAGAATAGATAGATGAAAAATAAATGAGCATAGATGAATGAAAAATAAATGAGAATAGATGAATGAAAAATAAATGAGAATAGATGAATGAAAAATAAATGAGAATAGATGAATGAACAATAAATGAGAATAGATGGATGAAAAATAAATAAGAATAGATAGATGAATAATAAATGAGAATAGATGAATGAAAAATAAATGAGAATAGATGAATGAACAATAAATGAGCATAGATGAATGAAAAATAAATGAGCATAGATGAATGAAAAATAAATGAGAATAGATGAATGAAAAATAAATGAGAATAGATAGATGAATAATAAATGAGAATATATACATGAAAAATAAATGAGCATAGATGAATGAAAAATAAATGAGCATAGATGAATGAAAAATAAATGAGCATAGATGAATGAAAAATAAATGAGCATAGATGAATGAAAAATAAATGAGTATAGATGAATGAAAAATAAATGAGAATAGATAGATAAATAATAAATGAGAATATATACATGAAAAATAAATGAGCATAGATGAATGAAAAATAAATGAGCATAGATGAATGAAAAATAAATGAGAATAGATGAATGAAAAATAAATGAGAATAGATGAATGAAAAATAAATGAGAATAGATGAATAAAAAATAAATGAGAATAGATGAATGACAAATAAATGAGAATAGATGAATGAAAAATAAATGAGCATAGATGAATGAAAAATAAATGAGAATAGATGAATGAAAACTAAATGAGAATAGATGGATGAAAAATAAATGAGCATAGATTAATGAAAAATAAATGAGCATAGATGAATGAAAAATAAATGAGAATAGATGAATGACAAATAAATGAGAATAGATGAATGAAAAATAAATGAGCATAGATCAATAAAAAATAAATGAGAATAGATAGATGAATAATAAATGAGAATAGATGAATGAAAAATAAATGAGAATAGATGGATGAAAAATAAATGAGCATATATGAATGAAAAATAAATAAAAATAGATGAATGAAAAATAAATGAGAATAGATAGATGAAAAATAAATGAGCATAGATGAATGAAAAATAAATGAGAATAGATGAATGAAAAATAAATGAGAATAGATGAATGAAAAATAAATGAGCATAGATGAATGAACAATAAATGAGAATAGATGGATGAAAAATAAATAAGAATAGATAGATGAATAATAAATGAGAATAGATGAATGAAAAATAAATGAGAATATATATAGATGAACAATAAATGAGCATAGATGAATGAAAAATAAATGAGCATAGATGAATGAAAAATAAATGAGAATAGATGAATGAAAAATAAATGAGAATAGATAGATGAATAATAAATGAGAATATATACATGAAAAATAAATGAGCATAGATGAATGAAAAATAAATGAGCATAGATGAATGAAAAATAAATGAGCATAGATGAATGAAAAATAAATGAGCATAGATGAATGAAAAATAAATGAGAATAGATGAATGAAAAATAAATGAGAATAGATAGATGAATAATAAATGAGAATATATACATGAACAATAAATGAGCATAGATGAATGAAAAATAAATGAGCATAGATGAATGAAAAATAAATGAGCATAGATGAATGAAAAAAAAATGAGAATAGATGAATGAAAAATAAATGAGAATAGATAGATGAATAATAAATGAGAATAGATGAATGAAAAATAAATGAGAATAGATAGATGAATAATAAATGAGAATAGATGAATGAAAAATAAATGAGAATAGATAGATGAATAATAAATGAGAATAGATGAATGAAAAATAAATGAGATTAGATAGATGAATAATAAATGAGAATAGATGAATGAAAAATAAATGAGAATAGATAGATGAATAATAAATGAGAATAGATGAATGAAAAATAAATGAGAATAGATAAATGAAAAATAAATGAGCATAGATGAATGAAAAATAAATAAGAATAGATAGATGAAAAATAAATGAGCATAGATGAATGAAAAATAAATGAGAATAGATAGATGAAAAATAAATGAGAATAGATAGATGAAAAATAAATGAGAATAGATGAATGAAAAATAAATGAGAATATATAGATGAAAAATAAATGAGCATAGATGAATGAAAAATAAATGAGCATAGATGAATGAAAAATAAATTAGAATAGATGAATGAAAAATAAATGAGAATAGATGAATGAAAAATAAATGAGAATATATAGATGAAAAATAAATGAGAATAGATGAATGAAAAATAAATGAGCATAGTTGAATGAAAAATAAATGAGAATATACAGATGAAAAATAAATGAGCATATATGAATTAAAAATAAATGAGCATAGATGAATGAAAAATAAATGAGAATAGATGAATGAAAAATAAATGAGAATAGATGAATGAAAAATAAATGAGAATAGATGAATAAAAAATACATGAGAATAGATGAATGACAAATTAATGAGAATAGATGAATGAAAAATAAATGAGCATAGATGAATGAAAAATAAATGAGAATAGATGAATGAACACTAAATGAGAATAGATGGATGAAAAATAAATGAGCATAGATTAATGAAAAATAAATGAGCATAGATGAATGAAAAATAAATGAGAATAGATGAATGAAAAATAAATGAGAATAGATGAATGAAAAATAAATGAGCATAGATCAATGAAAAATAAATGAGAATAGATAGATGAAAAATAAATGAGAATAGATGAATGAAAAATAAATGAGAATAGATGGATGAAAAATAAATGAGCATATATGAATGAAAAATAAATAAGAATAGTTGAATGAAAAATAAATGAGAATAGATAGATGAAAAATAAATGAGCATAGATGAATGAAAAATAAATGAGAATAGATGAATGAAAAATAAATGAGAATAGATGAATGAAAAATAAATGAGAATAGATGAATGAACAATAAATGAGAATAGATGGATGAAAAATAAATAAGAATAGATAGATGAATAATAAATGAGAATAGATGAATGAAAAATAAATGAGAATATATAGATGAACAATAAATGAGCATAGATGAATGAAAAATAAATGAGCATAGATGAATGAAAAATAAATGAGAATAGATGAATGAAAAATAAATGAGAATAGATAGATGAATAATAAATGAGAATATATACATGAAAAATAAATGAGCATAGATGAATGAAAAATAAATGAGCATAGATGAATGAAAAATAAATGAGCATAGATGAATGAAAAATAAATGAGCATAGATGAATGAAAAATAAATGAGAATAGATGAATGAAAAAATAGTGAGAATAGATAGATGAATAATAAATGAGAATATATACATGAAAAATAAATGAGCATAGATGAATGAAAAATAAATGAGCATAGATGAATGAAAAATAAATGAGAATAGATGAATGAAAAATAAATGAGAATAGATGAATGAAAAATAAATGAGAATAGATGAATAAAAAATAAATGAGAATAGATGAATGACAAATAAATGAGAATAGATGAATGAAAAATAAATGAGCATAGATGAATGAAAAATAAATGAGAATAGATGAATGAAAAATAAATGAGAATAGATGGATGAAAAATAAATGAGCATAGATTAATGAAAACTAAATGAGCATAGATGAATGAAAAATAAATGAGAAAAGATGAATGAAACATAAATGAGAATAGATGAATGAAAAATAAATGAGCATAGATCAATGAAAAATAAATGAGAATAGATAGATGAAAAATAAATGAGAATAGATGAATGAAAAATAAATGAGAATAGATGGATGAAAAATAAATGAGAATAGATGAATGAAAAATAAATGAGAATAGATAGATGAAAAATAAATGAGAATAGATGAATGAAAAATAAATAAGAATAGATAGATGAAAAATAAATGAGCATAGATGAATGAAAAATAAATGAGAATAGATAGATGAAAAATAAATGAGAATAGATAGATGAAAAATAAATGAGAATAGATGAATGAAAAATAAATGAGAATATATAGATGAAAAATAAATGAGCATAGATGAATGAAAAATAAATGAGCATAGATGAATGAAAAATAAATGAGAATAGATGAATGAACACTAAATGAGAATAGATGGATGAAAAATAAATGAGCATAGATTAATGAAAAATAAATGAGCATAGATGAATGAAAAATAAATGAGAATAGATGAATGAAAAATAAATGAGAATAGATGAATGAAAAATAAATGAGCATAGATCAATGAAAAATAAATGAGAATAGATAGATGAAAAATAAATGAGAATAGATGAATGAAAAATAAATGAGAATAGATGGATGAAAAATAAATGAGCATATATGAATGAAAAATAAATAAGAATAGATGAATGAAAAATAAATGAGAATAGATAGATGAAAAATAAATGAGCATAGATGAATGAAAAATAAATGAGAATAGATGAATGAAAAATAAATGAGAATAGATGAATGAAAAATAAATGAGAATAGATGAATGAACAATAAATGAGAATAGATGGATGAAAAATAAATAAGAATAGATAGATGAATAATAAATGAGAATAGATGAATGAAAAATAAATGAGAATATATAGATGAACAATAAATGAGCATAGATGAATGAAAAATAAATGAGCATAGATGAATGAAAAATAAATGAGAATAGATGAATGAAAAATAAATGAGAATAGATAGATGAATAATAAATGAGAATATATACATGAAAAATAAATGAGCATAGATGAATGAAAAATAAATGAGCATAGATGAATGAAAAATAAATGAGCATAGATGAATGAAAAATAAATGAGCATAGATGAATGAAAAATAAATGAGAATAGATGAATGAAAAATAAATGAGAATAGATAGATGAATAATAAATGAGAATATATACATGAAAAATAAATGAGCATAGATGAATGAAAAATAAATGAGCATAGATGAATGAAAAATAAATGAGAATAGATGAATGAAAAATAAATGAGAATAGATGAATGAAAAATAAATGAGAATAGATGAATAAAAAATAAATGAGAATAGATGAATGACAAATAAATGAGAATAGATGAATGAAAAATAAATGAGCATAGATGAATGAAAAATAAATGAGAATAGATGAATGAAAACTAAATGAGAATAGATGGATGAAAAATAAATGAGCATAGATTAATGAAAAATAAATGAGCATAGATGAATGAAAAATAAATGAGAATAGATGAATGAAAAATAAATGAAAATAGATGAATGAAAAATAAATGAGCATAGATCAATGAAAAATAAATGAGAATAGATAGATGAAAAATAAATGAGAATAGATGAATGAAAAATAAATGAGAATAGATGGATGAAAAATAAATGAGAATAGATGAATGAAAAATAAATGAGAATAGATAGATGAAAAATAAATGAGCATAGATGAATGAAAAATAAATAAGAATAGATAGATGAAAAATAAATGAGCATAGATGAATGAAAAATAAATGAGAATAAATAGATGAAAAATAAATGAGAATAGATAGATGAAAAATAAATGAGAATAGATGAATGAAAAATAAATGAGAATATATAGATGAAAAATAAATGAGCATAGATGAATGAAAAATAAATGAGCATAGATGAATGAAAAATAAATGGGAATAGATGAATGAAAAATAAATGAGAATAGATGAATGAAAAATAAATGAGAATATATAGATGAAAAATAAATGAGAATAGATGAATGAAAAATAAATGAGCATAGATGAATGAAAAATAAATGAGAATATATAGATGAAAAATAAATGAGCATATATGAATGAAAAATAAATGAGCATAGATGAATGAAAAATAAATGAGAATAGATGAATGAAAAATAAATGAGAATAGATGAATGAAAAATTAATGAGAATAGATGAATAAAAAATAAATGAGAATAGATGAATGAAAAATAAAAATGAGAATAGATGAATGAAAAATAAATGAGAATAGATTAATGAAATATAAATGAGAATAGATAGATGAAAAATAAATTAGCATAGATGAATGAAAAATTAATGAGAATAGATGAATGACAAATAAATGAGCATATATGAATGAAAAATAAATGAAGATAGATGAAGGAAAAATAAATGAGAATAGATGAATGAAAAATAAATGAGAATAGATGGATGAAAAATAAATTAGCATAGATTAATGAAAAATAAATGAGCATAGATGAATGAAAAATAAATGAGAATAGATGAATGAAAAATAAATGAGAATAGATGAATGAAAAATAAATGAGCATAGATCAATGAAAAATAAATGAGAATAGATAGATGAAAAATAAATGAGAATAGATGAATGAAAAATAAATGAAAATAGATGGATGAAAAATAAATGAGCATATATGAATGAAAAATAAATAAGAATAGATGAATGAAAATAAATGAGAATAGATAGATGAAAAATAAATGAGCATAGATGAAGGAAAAATGAATGAGAATAGATGAATGAAAAATAAATGAGAATAGATGAATGAAAAATAAATGAGAATAGATGAATGAACAATAAATGAGAATAGATGGATGAAAAATAAATAAGAATAGATAGATGAATAATAAATGAGAATAGATGAATGAAAAATAAATGAGAATATATAGATGAACAATAAATGAGCATAGATGAATGAAAAATAAATGAGCATAGATGAATGAAAAATAAATGAGAATAGATGAATGAAAAAAAAATGAGAATAGATAGATGAATAATAAATGAGAATATATACATGAAAAATAAATGAGCATAGATGAATGAAAAATAAATGAGAATAGATGAATGAAAAATAAATGAGAATAGATGAATGAAAAATAAATGAGAATATATGGATGAAAAATAAATGAGAATAGATGAATGAAAAATAAATGAGCATAGATGAATGAAAAATAAATGAGAATATATAGATGAAAAATAAATGAGCATATATGAATGAAAAATAAATGAGCATAGATGAATGAAAAATAAATGAGAATAGATGAATGAAAAATAAATGAGAATAGATGAATGAAAAATAAATGAGAATAGATGAATAAAAAATAAATGAGAATAGATGAATGACAAATAAATGAGAATAGATGAATGAAAAATAAATGAGCATAGATGAATGAAAAATAAATGAGAATAGATGAATTAAATATAAATGAGAATAGATGGATGAAAAATAAATGAGCATAGATTAATGAAAAATAAATGAGCATAGATGAATGAAAAATAAATGAGAATAGATGAATGAAAAATAAATGAGAATAGATGAATGAAAAATAAATGAGCATAGATCAATGAAAAATAAATGAGAATAGATAGATGAAAAATAAATGAGAATAGATGAATGAAAAATAAATGAGAATAGATGAATGAAAAATAAATGAGAATAGATAGATGAAAAATAAATGAGCATATATGAATGAAAAATAAATAAGAATAGATGAATGAAAAATAAATGAGAATAGATAGATGAAAAATAAATGAGCATAGATGAATGAAAAATAAATGAGAATAGATGAATGAAAAATAAATGAGAATAGATGAATGAAAAATAAATGAGAATAGATGAATGAACAATAAATGAGAATAGATGGATGAAAAATAAATAAGAATAGATAGATGAATAATAAATGAGAATAGATGAATGAAAAATAAATGAGAATATATAGATGAACAATAAATGAGCATAGATGAATGAAAAATAAATGAGCATAGATGAATGAAAAATAAATGAGAATAGATGAATGAAAAATAAATGAGAATAGATAGATGAATAATAAATGAGAATATATACATGAAAAATAAATGAGCATAGATGAATGAAAAATAAATGAGCATAGATGAATGAAAAATAAATGAGCATAGATGAATGAAAAATAAATGAGCATAGATGAATGAAAAATAAATGAGAATAGATGAATGAAAAATAAATGAGAATAGATGAATGAAAAATAAATGAGAATAGATAGATGAATAATAAATGAGAATAGATGAATGAAAAATAAATGAGAATAGATAGATGAATAATAAATGAGAATAGATGAATGAAAAATAAATAAGAATAGATAGATGAATAATAAATGAGAATAGATGAATGAAAAATAAATGAGAATAGATAGATGAATAATAAATGAGAATAGATGAATGAAAAATAAATGAGAATAGATGGATGAAAAATAAATGAGAATAGATGAATGAAAAATAAATGAGAATAGATAGATGAATAATAAATAAGAATAGATGAATGAAAAATAAATGAGAATAGATAGATGAAAAATCAATGAGCATAGATGAATGAAAAATAAATAAGAATAGATAGATGAAAAATAAATGAGCATAGATGAATGAAAAATAAATGAGAATAGATAGATGAAAAATAAATGAGAATAGATAGATGAAAAATAAATGAGAATAGATGAATGAAAAATAAATGAGAATATATAGATGAAAAATAAATGAGCATAGATGAATGAAAAATAAATGAGCATAGATGAATGAAAAATAAATGAGAATAGATGAATGAAAAATAAATGAGAATAGATGAATGAAAAATAAATGAGAATATATAGATGAAAAATAAATGAGAATAGATGAATGAAAAATAAATGAGCATAGATGAATGAAAAATAAATGAGAATATATAGATGAAAAATAAATGAGCATATATGAATGAAAAATAAATGAGCATAGATGAATAAAAAATAAATGAGAATAGATGAATGAAAAATAAATGAGAATAGATGAATGAAAAATAAATGAGAATAGATGAATAAAAAATAAATGAGAATAGATGAATGAAAAATAAAAATGAGAATAGATGAATGAAAAATAAATGAGAATAGATTAATGAAATATAAATGAGAATAGATAGATGAAAAATAAATTAGCATAGATGAATGAAAAATAAATGAGAATAGATGAATGAAAAATAAATGAGCATATATGAATGAAAAATAAATGAAGATAGATCAATGAAAAATAAATGAGAATAGATGAATGAAAAATAAATGAGAATAGATGGATGAAAAATAAATGAGCATAGATTAATGAAAAATAAATGAGCATAGATGAATGAAAAATAAATGAGAATAGATGAATGAAAAATAAAGCAGAATAGATGAATGAAAAATAAATGAGCATAGATCAATGAAAAATAAATGAGAATAGATAGATGAAAAAAAAATGAGAATAGATGAATGAAAAATAAATGAGAATAGATGGATGAAAAATAAATGAGCATATATGAATGAAAAATAAATAAGAATAGATGAATGAAAAAAAAATGAGAATAGATAGATGAAAAATAAATGAGCATAGATGAATGAAAAATAAATGAGAATAGATGAATGAAAAATAAATGAGAATAGATGAATGACAAATAAATGAGAATAGATGAATGAACAATAAATGAGAATAGATGGATGAAAAATAAATAAGAATAGATAGATGAATAATAAATGAGAATAGATGAATGAAAAATAAATGAGAATATATAGATGAACAATAAATGAGCATAGATGAATGAAAAATAAATGAGCATAGATGAATGAAAAAATAAAAGGGTTGATGAATGAAAAATAAATGAGAATAGATAGATGAATAATAAATGAGAATATATACATGAAAAATAAATGAGCATAGATGAATGAAAAATAAATGAGCATAGATGAATGAAAAATAAATGAGCATAGATGAATGAAAAATAAATGAGAATAGATGAATGAAAAATAAATGAGAATAGATAGATGAATAATAAATGAGAATAGATGAATGAAAAATAAATGAGAATAGATAGATGAATAATAAATGAGAATAGATGAATGAAAAATAAATGAGAATAGATAGATGAATAATAAATGAGAATAGATGAATGAAAAATAAATGAGAATAGATAGATGAATAATAAATGAGAATAGATGAATGAAAAATAAATGAGAATAGATGGATGAAAAATAAATGAGAATAGATGAATGAAAAATAAATGAGAATAGATAGATGAAAAATAAATCAGAATAGATGAATGAAAAATAAATGAGAATAGATAGATGAAAAATAAATGAGCATAGATGAATGAAAAATAAATGAGAATAGATGAATGAAAAATAAATGAGAATAGATGAATGAAAAATAAATGAGAATAGATGAATAAAAAATAAATGAGAATAGATGAATGACAAATAAATGAGAATAGATTAATGAAAAATAAATGAGCATAGATGAATGAAAAATAAATGAGAATAGATGAATGAAAACTAAATGAGAATAGATGGATGAAAAATAAATGAGCATAGATTAATGAAAAATAAATGAGCATAGATGAATGAAAAATAAATGAGAATAGATGAATGAAAAATAAATGAGAATAGATGAATGAAAAATAAATGAGCATAGATCAATGAAAAATAAATGAGAATAGATAGATGAAAAATAAATGAGAATAGATGAATGAAAAATAAATGAGAATAGATGGATGAAAAATAAATGAGAATAGATGAATGAAAAAGAAATGAGAATAGATAGATGAAAAATAAATGAGCATAGATGAATGAAAAATAAATAAGAATAGATAGATGAAAAATAAATGAGCATAGATGAATGAAAAATAAATGAGAATAGATAGATGAAAAATAAATGAGAATAGATAGATGAAAAATAAATGAGAATAGATGAATGAAAAATAAATGAGAATATATAGATGAAAAATAAATGAGCATAGATGAATGAAAAATAAATGAGCATAGATGAATGAAAAATAAATGAGAATAGATCTATGAAAAATAAATGAGAATAGATGAATGAAAAATAAATGAGAATATATAGATGAAAAATAAATGAGAATAGATGAATGAAAAATAAATGAGCATAGATGAATGAAAAATAAATGAGAATATATAGATGAAAAATAAATGAGCATATATGAATGAAAAATAAATGAGCATAGATGAATGAAAAATAAATGAGAATAGATGAATGAAAAATAAATGAGAATAGATGAATGAAAAATAAATGAGAATAGATGAATAAAAAATAAATGAGAATAGATGAATGAAAAATAAATGCAAATAGATGGATGAAAAATAAATGAGCATATATGAATGAAAAATAAATAAGAATAGATGAATGAAAATAAATGAGAATAGATAGATGAAAAATAAATGAGCATAGATGAATGAAAAATAAATGAGAATAGATGAATGAAAAATAAATGAGAATAGATGAATGAAAAATAAATGAGAATAGATGAATGAACAATAAATGAGAATAGATGGATGAAAAATAAATAAGAATAGATAGATAAATAATAAATGAGAATAGATGAATGAAAAATAAATGAGAATATATAGATGAACAATAAATGAGCATAGATGAATGAAAAATAAATGAGCATAGATGAATGAAAAATAAATGAGAATAGATGAATGAAAAAAAATGAGAATAGATAGATGAATAATAAATGAGAATATATACATGAAAAATAAATGAGCATAGATGAATGAAAAATAAATGAGAATAGATGAATGAAAAATAAATGAGAATAGATGAATGAAAAATAAATGAGAATATATAGATGAAAAATAAATGAGAATAGATGAATGAAAAATAAATGAGCATAGATGAATGAAAAATAAATGAGAATATATAGATGAAAAATAAATGAGCATATATGAATGAAAAATAAATGAGCATAGATGAATGAAAAATAAATGAGAATAGATGAATGAAAAATAAATGAGAATAGATGAATGAAAAATAAATGAGAATAGATGAATAAAAAATAAATGAGAATAGATGAATGACAAATAAATGAGAATAGATGAATGAAAAATAAATGAGCATAGATGAATGAAAAATAAATGAGAATAGATGAATTAAATATAAATGAGAATAGATGGATGAAAAATAAATGAGCATAGATTAATGAAAAATAAATGAGCATAGATGAATGAAAAATAAATGAGAATAGATGAATGAAAAATAAATGAGAATAGATGAATGAAAAATAAATGAGCATAGATCAATGAAAAATAAATGAGAATAGATAGATGTAAAATAAATGAGAATAGATGAATGAAAAATAAATGAGAATAGATGAATGAAAAATAAATGAGAATAGATAGATGAAAAATAAATTAGCATATATGAATGAAAAATAAATAAGAATAGATGAATGAAAAATAAATGAGAATAGATAGATGAAAAATAAATGAGCATAGATGAATGAAAAATAAATGAGAATAGATGAATGAAAAATAAATGAGAATAGATGAATGAAAAATAAATGAGAATAGATGAATGAACAATAAATGAGAATAGATGGATGAAAAATAAATAAGAATAGATAGATGAATAATAAATGAGAATAGATGAATGAAAAATAAATGAGAATATATAGATGAACAATAAATGAGCATAGATGAATGAAAAATAAATGAGCATAGATGAATGAAAACTAAATGAGAATAGATGAATGAAAAATAAATGAGAATAGATAGATGAATAATAAATGAGAATATATACATGAAAAATAAATGAGCATAGATGAATAAAAAATAAATGAGCATAGATGAATGAAAAATAAATGAGCATAGATGAATGAAAAATAAATGAGCATAGATGAATGAAAAATAAATGAGAATAGATGAATGAAAAATAAATGAGAATAGATAGATGAATAATAAATGAGAATATATACATGAAAAATAAATGAGCATAGATGAATGAAAAATAAATGAGCATAGATGAATGAAAAATAAATGAGCATAGATGAATGATAAATAAATGAGAATAGATGAATGAAAAATAAATGAGAATAGATAGATGAATAATAAATGAGAATAGATGAATGAAAAATAAATGAGAATAGATAGATGAATAATAAATGAGAATAGATGAATGAAAAATAAATGAGAATAGATAGATGAATAATAAATGAGAATAGATGAATGAAAAATAAATGAGAATAGATGGATGAAAAATAAATGAGAATAGATGAATGAAAAATAAATGAGAATAGATAGATGAATAATAAATAAGAATAGATGAATGAAAAATAAATGAGAATAGATAGATGAAAAATCAATGAGCATAGATGAATTAAAAATAAATAAGAATAGATAGATGAAAAATAAATGAGCATAGATGAATGAAAAATAAATGAGAATAGATAGATGAAAAATAAATGAGAATAGATAGATGAAAAATAAATGAGAATAGATGAATGAAAAATAAATGAGAATATATAGATGAAAAATAAATGAGCATAGATGAATGAACAATAAATGAGCATAGATGAATGAAAAATAAATGAGAATAGATGAATGAAAAATAAATGAGAATAGATGAATGAAAAATAAATGAGAATATATAGATGAAAAATAAATGAGAATAGATGAATGAAAAATAAATGAGCATAGATGAATGAAAAATAAATGAGAATATATAGATGAAAAATAAATGAGCATATATGAATGAAAAATAAATGAGCATAGATGAATGAAAAATAAATGAGAATAGATGAATGAAAAATAAATGAGAATAGATGAATGAAAAATAAATGAGAATAGATGAATAAAAAATAAATGAGAATAGATGAATGAAAAATAAAAATGAGAATAGATGAATGAAAAATAAATGAGAATAGATTAATGAAATATAAATGAGAATAGATAGATGAAAAATAAATGAGCATATATGAATGAAAAATAAATGAAGATAGATGAATGAAAAATAAATGAGAATAGATGAATGAAAAATAAATGAGAATAGATGGATGAAAAATAAATGAGCATAGATTAATGAAAAATAAATGAGCATAGATGAATGAAAAATAAATGAGAATAGATGAATGAAAAATAAAGGAGAATAGATGAATGAAAAATAAATGAGCATAGATCAATGAAAAATAAATGAGAATAGATAGATGAAAAAAAAATGAGAATAGATGAATGAAAAATAAATGAGAATAGATGTATGAAAAATAAATGAGCATATATGAATGAAAAATAAATAAGAATAGATGAATGAAAAATAAATGAGAATAGATAGATGAAAAATCAATGAGCATAGATGAATGAAAAATAAATGAGCATAGATGAATGAAAAATAAATGAGAATAGATGAATGAAAAATAAATGAGAATAGATGAATGAACAATAAATGAGAATAGATGGATGAAAAATAAATAAGAATAGATAGATGAATAATAAATGAGAATAGATGAATGAAAAATAAATGAGAATATATAGATGAACAATAAATGAGCATAGATGAATGAAAAATAAATGAGCATAGATGAATGAAAAATAAATGAGAATAGATGAATGAAAAATAAATGAGAATAGATAGATGAATAATAAATGAGAATATATACATGAAAAATAAATGAGCATAGATGAATGAAAAATAAATGAGCATAGATGAATGAAAAATAAATGAGCATAGATGAATGAAAAATAAATGAGAATAGATGAATGAAAAATAAATGAGAATAGATAGATGAATAATAAATGAGAATAGATGAATGAAAAATAAATGAGAATAGATAGATGAATAATAAATGAGAATAGATGAATGAAAAATAAATGAGAATAGATAGATGAATAATAAATGAGAATAGATGAATGAAAAATAAATGAGAATAGATAGATGAATAATAAATGAGAATAGATGAATGAAAAATAAATGAGAATAGATGGATGAAAAATAAATGAATGAAAAATAAATGAGAATAGATAGATGAATAATAAATGAGAATAGATGAATGAAAAATAAATGAGAATAGATAGATGAAAAATAAATGAGCATAGATGAATGAAAAATAAATAAGAATAGATAGATGAAAAATAAATGAGAATAGATGAATGAAAAATAAATGAGAATAGATAGATGAAAAATAAATGAGAATAGATAGATGAAAAATAAATGAGAATAGATGAATGAAAAATAAATGAGAATATATAGATGAAAAATAAATGAGCATAGATGAATGAAAAATAAATGAGCATAGATGAATGAAAAATAAATGAGAATAGATGAATGAAAAATAAATGAGAATAGATGAATGAAAAATAAATGAGAATATATAGATGAAAAATAAATGAGAATAGATGAATGAAAAATAAATGAGCATAGATGAATGAAAAATAAATGAGAATATATAGATGAAAAATAAATGAGCATATATGAATGAAAAATAAATGAGCATAGATGAATGAAAAATAAATGAGAATAGATGAATGAAAAATAAATGAGAATAGATGAATGAAAAATAAATGAGAATAGATGAATAAAAAATAAATGAGAATAGATGAATGAAAAATAAAAATGAGAATAGATGAATGAAAAATAAATGAGAATAGATGAATGAAATATAAATGAGAATAGATAGATGAAAAAAAAATGAGCATAGATGAATGAAAAATAAATGAGAATAGATGAATGAAAAATAAATGAGCATATATGAATGAAAAATAAATGAGAATAGATGAATGAAAAATAAATGAGAATAGATCAATGAAAAATAAATGAGAATAGATAGATGAAAAATAAATTAGAATAGATGAATGAAAAATAAATGAGAATAGATGAATGAAAAATAAAAATGAGAATAGATGAATGAAAAATAAATGAGCATAGATGAATGAAAAATAAATGAGAATATATAGATGAAAAATAAATGAGAATAGATGAATGAAAAATAAATGAGAATAGATGAATGAAAAATAAATGAGAATATATAGATGAAAAATAAATGAGAATAGATGAATGAAAAATAAATGAGAATAGATGAATGAAAAATAAATGAGCATAGAAGAATGAAAAATAAATGAGAATATATAGATGAATAATAAATGAGAATAGATGAATGAAAAATAAATGAGCATAGATGAATGAAAAATAAATGAGAATATATAGATGAAAAATAAATGAGAATAGATGAATGAAAAATAAATGAGCATAGAAGAATGAAAAATAAATGAGAATATATAGATGAATAATAATTTAGAATAGATGAATGAAAAATAAATGAGAATAGATGAATGAAAAATAAATGAGAATAGATGAATGAAATATAAATGAGAATAGATAGATGAAAAATAAATGAGCATAGATGAATGAAAAATAAATGAGAATAGATGAATGAAAAATAAATGAGCATATATGAATGAAAAATAAATGAGAATTGATGAATGAAAAATAAATGAGAATAGATGAATGAAAAATAAATGAGAATAGATAGATGAAAAATAAATGAGAATAGATGAATGAAAAATAAATGAGAATAGATGAATGAAAAATAAATGAGAATAGATGAATGAAAAATAAATGAGCATAGATAGATGAAAAATAAATGAGAATAGATAGATGAAAAATAAATGAGAATAGATGAATGAAAAATAAATGAGAATAGATAGATGAAAAATAAATGAGAATAGATAGATGAAAAATAAATGAGAATAGATGAATGAAAAATAAATGAGAATAAATGAATGAAAAATAAATGAGAATAGATAGATGAAAAATAAATGAGAATAGATGAATGAAAAATAAATGAGAATAGATGAATGAAAAATAAATGAGAATAGATGAATGAAAAATAAATGAGCATAGATAGATGAAAAATAAATGAGAATAGATAGATGAAAAATAAATGAGAATAGATGAATGAAAAATAAATGAGAATAGATAGATGAAAAATAAATGAGAATAGATAGATGAAAAATAAATGAGAATAGATGAATGAAAAATAAATGAGAATAGATGAATTAAAAATAAATGAGCATAGATGAATGAAAAATAAATGAGAATAGATAGATGAAAAATAAATGAGAATAGATGAATGAAAAATAAATGAGAATAGATGAATGAAAAATATTAGAGAATAGATGAATGAAAAATAAATGAGAATAGATGAATGAAAAATAAATGAGAATAGATGAATGAAAAATAAATGAGAATAGATAGATGAAAAATAAATGAGAATAGATGAATGAAAAATAAATGAGAATAGATAGATGAAAAATAAATGAGAATAGATGAATGAAAAATAAATGAGAATAGATAGATGAAAAATAAATGAGAATAGATGAATGAAAAATAAATGAGAATAGATGAATGAAAAATAAATGAGAATAGATAGATGAAAAATAAATGAGAATAGATGAATGAAAAATAAATGAGCATAGATGAATGAAAAATAAATGAGAATAGATCAATGAAAAATAAATGAGAATAGATGAATGAAAAATAAATGAGAATAGATGAATGAAAAATAAATGAGAATAGATAGATGAAAAATAAATGAGAATAGATAGATGAAAAATAAATCAGAATAGATGAATGAAAAATAAATGAGAATAGATAGATGAAAAATAAATGAGCATAGATGAATGAAAAATAAATGAGAATAGATGAATGAAAAATAAATGAGCATAGATGAATGAAAAATTAATGAGAATAGATGAATGAAAAATAAATGAGAATAGATGAATGAAAAATAAATGAGAATAGATGAATGAAAAATAAATGAGCATAGATGAATGAAAAATTAATGAGAATAGATGAATGAATAATAAATGAGAATAGATGAATGAAAAATAAATGAGCATAGATGAATAAAAAATAAATGAGAATTGATGAATGAAACATAAATGAGCATAGATAGATGAAAAATAAATGAGCATAGATGAATGAAAAATAAATGAGAATAGATGAATGAAAAATAAATGAGAATAGATGAATAAAAATAAATGAGAATAGATGAATGAAAAATAAATGAGATTAGATGAATGAAAAATAAATGAGAATAGATAGATAAAAAATAAATGAGAATAGATGGAAAAAAAATGAAAGAAAAAAACAATAATATATGAAAAAATAAATAGAAAATAATTAAGGGTGTGTGAGTAAAGTCAAGATTTTTTCATAGAATTTGCGTTTAGATGAAGGCACAGATAGGGAGTAGAGGAAATTGTTGATAGTGGTTGAGATAGACGAGTGTTTGTTATGAATGTTTTGTAGGAAGACTGTAGTACTGGATGGCAAGTAATTTAATTCTTTTTTCTTATACTCTAACTATATGACTCCTTACAGTATCGAATGGCATAAGGGTCTACTTTTCAAGATTTTCAGCTATGGTATAACTGGAAATGTTTTCTCAATCATTAAATCATTTCTCTCCGATAGGCTCATAAGAGTAATGGTCGATGGACAAAAATCAGAGGCCTGCAATATTAATGCTGGAGTCCCTCAAGAGTCAATCCTGGGCCCAACTCTCTTCCTGATCTACATCAACGACCTCCCTAAACACATACTTAAATCATTCGTTGGCATCTATGCTGATGACACGACCATCTACGGCAACACATCAAAGGCTGTAAATGACAAAGTTCTCTCTGCTTCTCTCTCCTCTGATCTCGAGCGTGTGGTTCAGTGGGGGAAGACGTGGCTAGTTACCTTTAATGCATCTAAAATCGCTCTGATCCCCATCTGGCATCAATTGGGATGGATGGCTCTCGTCTGGGAGAGGCCCCGTGTTTTGACAAGTTTTTTGGTTTGACCTTTACTCCTGATCTGAAATGGAACACGTACATCAAGTCTGTTGCCAAGGTCGCTGGAAAGATGGTGGGATCCTTCTACCGCCCCAGAAGATATCTCACCACTGATGCAATTCTCTATCTATATAAAAGCCAAATACGTCCAAGGATGGAGTACTGTTGCCATATCTGGGCAGGAGCTGCTAAAAACAGCCTATCCTGCCTTGACAGAGTACAAAATCGACTTCGTGACTTAGTGGGAGATGCCCTTTTCTTTACCCTGCAACCTCTCTCCCACAGAAGAGACGTTGCGAGCCTATCCTTGTTTTATTGTTATTTCCATGGCAGGTGCTCGTCTGAACTCCAATCTCTGGTCCCCCCCTCGCCAATCTTTCACGAAAAACACCCGTCTAGCTGAATCCACTGTGAAAAATTTCCCCCCCTCTTTATCTGTGCCTAAATCAAAATGCGGATTCCATGAACAAAGCTTCTTTCTTAGAACTGCACGCCTGTGGAACTCTGTTCCGTCTGCCTGCTTCCCACCTGACTACAACTTGGATGTCTTCAAGTCCAACGTTAACGATTCCTAATGATCCACCCCCCTTAAGTAAACACTTTCAAATCTCCACACTAACAACTGGTTGCACAAATCAGACTACTTTACTAAGCCATAGTCAACAAGAATA
This sequence comes from Euprymna scolopes, assembly GCF_053919585.1. Taxonomy (NCBI): domain Eukaryota; kingdom Metazoa; phylum Mollusca; class Cephalopoda; order Sepiida; family Sepiolidae; genus Euprymna; species Euprymna scolopes. Next base: position 64,831,280 of record NC_136509.1, read on the forward strand.
CATATGCACTTATATTTTTCCAAAGAATAGAAGTGAAAATGATGAAAAATGACACGACAGAACTTGAACCTGGGACGAATACTGACTATACTTTTAAATATTAACTTCTCTCGTAGTTTAATTGACCACATCAACATTCAAATCCTCTATTGTTTTCATTGGTTACTTTCCCAAACCAATAGCAATGTCATGAGTCAGCCAATATGCCAGTCTTTAATGTCGTCTGTAGACCCACGTGTGCGCGTGGCTTTGAATTAGAAACCAGACAAATTCAGGTCAGGTCGAGCCGGAAATGTGTTAATGGATATGTTCTCGATTTAATTGAACATTCTTGTTCACTTATTAGCTGGTGCAATTGATGGTTTATTATCTCTTATTTTCTCGTCGATATCGATTATATTTTGTTTGTGGTTTTTTATAGAACCTGAGTGACATAAAGTCTCCTCAGACTTCAAGTGCTATCACTTATTATTCTAATCACATTACAATTTAGTTAGAGTTATCGCCGTTTACTATTGATTCATCACTGATAACCGGCAGTATTTTTCTCTGGAATTTATTTACAATAAAATTTCATAACTGTTCTTAATATTTTTGTGTCGATTTCTCAACAGTTATATCCCTCGTCGATGTTTTCATACTTCCAGGAATATTTTTCGTGGTATTAACCTTCTAATTACACTGATTTTCTGTGGCACACATGTTTTCAAGTTAAAGTATTGTTTTTAATACATCTGCTAAAGTTGGGTTCATCGATATATACATTTTTTTTCAAAGAATCGAAAAAACATGTTCTCTGGGGTATATCCTAAAATAATGTCGGAATTCATATGACAATTATTATTAGCGAGACCCATAAAAATTACACGGCATCAACAAATGTTTTGATGTAGCTAATAATGTTTTGGATAGTGCCAAAAACTTTTGGGACAGTAAAAAAAAACAATATCATGCAGTAAATATGGTTATATAAACATTTCTATGAAATTAATGTACATTGTACTTTAAATATGAAACTGGTCCAAATTAAATTAATTAAAAATATATGAATACAAATAATAAAATCACATTGTAAAAAACAATCTTTCATTTACTCCTTCAGTCCAACACATCTCGGCAGAAAATGTCTTTCGTTTTCCCTCTTTTTTTCATTCAAATATCTCCTTTTTTTTACACAGCGTTTCCATGATGTCTTCTTGTGAAGGGGCGCTGCATATTGAACAAATAATATGAATAATACAAATTATACAAATCAAACAAATAATATGAATACTACAAATTCTATGAATCAAACAAATAATATGAATACTACAAATAAAACGAATGACACAAAAAAGATGGAAATACAAATCAAACGAATAAAACAAATAATATGAATATTACAAATTATACGAATCAAGCAAATAACATAGATAATACAAATAAAAAAAATTAAACAAATAATATAATACAAATCAAATGAATCAAACAAATAATATGATTAATACAAATAAAACAAATAATATGAATAAGAATCAAACACATAATGCAAATACAACTAATCAAACAAAAAATAATTATAATACATGTTATACGAAAAAAAAACAAATAATATGAATAACACAAATCAAACGAATCGAGCAAATGATATGAATAATACAAATAATACGATCAAACTAATGATATGAATAAAACAAATCAAACAAATAATATAAATGATACAAATCAAACGAATAAACAAATAATATGGATGATGCAAATCATACGAATCAAACAAATAATATGAAAAATACAAATTCTAGGAATAAAACAAATAATATAAATAAACCCAATCAAACAAATCAAAGAAATAATATGAAAAGTCCAAATAAAACTAACGAAACAAATAAGATGAAAATACAAATCAAACGAATCAAACAAATAATATGAAAAATCCAAATCGTACTTTTGTGGGGTACAAATCACCCCTATTTTAGAACTAAGTGGAATCAACTAGTCCTATGAATATCACTGATTTCAGAGACTACAGGACACATTCACACCATGTTTGACCGCATGCTACGAACACGTTCCTCTCATACCACTTTAGTGGCTCCTGTATTCTTTATGATAAATACATATTATATTTTATACACTTTACACTACTTGCTATTTCTTTCATTTGTGACCCCTAGCACAGGTCTACAACTGGCTGACGGGGACAATTAAAGAATTTCACGGATCAATCAACAATAACTACTAACAACAACTGAATGACGAACACTCGAGCAACGAATTAACTCTAAAAAATACAAGTCATTGGAAAACAGCAATTGCGCCCAAAAAATTCAAGAAAAAAGAACTCACGCGGATATTCGAAATAATGTTTTCCTACACTCGGGGGAAGTTGGAAACTTCAAGAGTATTTATTTTTCAAAAGTTCGGTGAAGAACGGGAAAAATTACTAGTCTACGTTGGGAAAAAAGACCAACATTCGAGCGTAAAAATCCACAAATACGGGATAAAAACACTTCGAAAAAAGGACAACAACTCTTGCCGAAAAAGGGATTTTACAAAGACGTCGTCAAAAAGTCTTATCTTGCTGTTAAAAAAAAACTACTAAAACGTAAACTAGGAGCTGAAACTGAACTCATAAAACAAATTGCGTGGAGAATTATTATTACTGAATTAACGAGACCAAGTTTTCAGTAAGTACAAATAAAAACTTTGTCGTTCTAAAAAGCATGTCTTGCTAATACGCCTTATGGTTAAAATGCATTAGCGTTAGTAAAAGGGGAAAAAACTCCTGCAAAAGTAAATGATATATTTTATTTTATTGCCTAAACCGAGTATTTGCACAAATTAAAAAAGACATCGAATTTTAATCCGATTAAAATAAAATGTTCACTGGTCGACGGGACTGCACGTCGAAGAAAAAATCGATTTCGCTACGCACGACGAATAAAGGGTTAACGAGAAGACATTTTTTCGCGCAGAGATCAAAAAGAATAGCCAATATTAAATAAATGCTGTAAATTCTCTTTCAGAGATAAGTAACTTTTTCTTTTTAAAGAAAAAAAGAGGAGAAAAATATGTAGGATCAACAAGGAATTGAACACAGTACCTACATGTTATGTAAATTGAAAAATGACAAACGAAATCTACTGCTTTCTGTGTGAATGCGAACGCCGAATTATTTTCTCAGAAAAATTGCCACACGAGGAAATGAATATATGAAAGAAATATTCGTTAAATAATCAGTTACGAATTTTGCAAAGGTTTTTTCTATAGAGTTTGTACTATAGGAAAAGTAAAACGAATTGTTTTGTCGTATTAAGTAATTCCATACCGTCCAAAATAAGCACGATGGACGAGTTTGCAAAAGAATTTTGGAAATGTTGAAATTCCAACAAAGTCAGCAATTAGAACTGTAAAAAGGGTTAAGACAAGGGCAATTGGGAATGCAGAAATGAAACAAATAGAAACAATTGGCAGGAGAAACAGTTAAATTTAATAAAATATCTCGAAGAAAAACGAGGAACAAAAAGAAAGAAATGAATGAACACATATTGGAAAAGCAGTTAGATTTAATGAAATTCTTCGAGGAAAAACAGGAAAGAGATAGGAAAAAAAGAAATGAACAAATATTGGAATTGAAAAAATTACATTTAGAGTAACAATACCAGGCAGATAAAAAATGTATTTGATAATGCAAGTTTTAGTGAATAAGGACAGAGAAGAAACTAGCACGGCTTTTTCCCCAAAATGCGATCTGGTCGGCTATTGATACATTTCACTATGCAACTGATGAAGACCTAACATTTGAGACATATTTCAGAAGATTTGAAGACCTTTTCAAGATTGATTTCAGGTCATGGATGGTTCAAAATAAGGTTCGTTTATTGCTACGGAAGTTAGGTACATCCGAACATAATAAATTCGTGGACTATATTTTACCAAAAAAGACCAATGAATTGTCGTTTGACGAGGCAGTCAAACTATTAATGGAGTTATACCGTCCAAAAAGAACCCTTTTTCATAAAAGATGGAAATGCATGAATCTTACACGTAAGGAGAGTCAGGACTATACGACATTTGCGTCTATAGTTAATAAGATTGTGAAGATTTCAAATTGTTGTCATTAATGGCGGACAATTTCAAGTGCTTAATATTCACAAAAGGTTTGATAGCCACAAAAAACCGCCGATATAAGACGTCGTGCTCTAAATAAATTGGAATCAGAACCTGATTTAACGTTTCAGAAACTGGCTGAAGATTGTCAGCAGTTCGTAGCAATGAAGAAAGATTCTAGAATCATAGAGGAAGAAGGTATCGCTCACATTAAAAAAATAAGCTTAAAAAATGAAAGACACTCGCCATGAGGCAAAAAGAACCCTTCACAAAATTATCAAGATAGACAAAATCCTAGGCCCCCTTGTAGCAATTGTGGAGGACCTCATGGGTACAATGCATGTCAGTACCAAACGAAAATAACATGTGATCTATGCAAGCGAGCAGGACACAAGGCTTCATATTGCAGAGCAAAGGTAGCAAAAAAGAGCCACATAAAACTGCAAAAATGGACTCTTCACCAACAGAGAACATAAGGAAATATGTTACGGTGAGAATTAGAAATAAAGAAATATAACTGCAGCTCGATTCACGGTCGGATTTATCAATTATAAATTTTCACACATAAAAGCTCACGATGACAAAGACGAGTAAAGTTGCAAGAACGGTAACTGGTGAAAAAATACATTTTGAGGGTGAGCTAGTTATTAATGTGTCGCTAAAAAGAACGACACAAAAGCAAGAAGTTTTCGTTCTAAGGAACGCAACGAACTTATTCGGGACCGATTAGATTCAGGAATTTGAATTATGGGACTCGCGAATGAGTGATTTTTGTCACAAAGTCAAAACCCTAACGGCAGAAGCCAACAAACTCAAAAAGGATCTCCAAAAAATCTTCCCCAAATGTTTTCTCTGAAAATCTTGGATGCTGCACAAGAATAAAGACGACAGTCGAATTGCTGGACGAAACAAAACCAATATTCAAAAAACCACGGAGAGTACCGTTCGCTTCGATGGAAAAAATTGAAAAACAATTAGAAAAACTAGTTAACACTTGGATTTTGCCCCCTATATACTATAGTGAGTGGGCATCCCCCACCGTATACGTGAAAAAAATCTAAAGAGATTAAGGTATGCGCAGTCTTTTCGTCCGGATTGAATGCGACGCTCAAGGACCATCACTACCCGTTACCAAATCCAGACGAAATATTCGCTAAGTTAAATGTCGGAAAAAATCTTTTCCAAAATAGACGTAAGCGAGGCGTACCTACAAATACCAGTAGAGGAAAATAACTCGAAACTTTTGTGTATCTCAACGCACAAAAGAACTTTATAAATTCAATAGATTAGCATTTGGTATAAAAGTAGCACCTGCAATTCCCAACAGGTAATTGATACTTTGCTAAGCGATTTGGATATCTGGACGATATTCTTATGCGTTGTCAAAATGTTGAACAACATAGAAATCATGTATTTCAAGTGTTTGACAGATAAAAAGAATTGGAAGGAAGCAAAATTCGACTGTCATATAATAGATAAGCACGGGCGGAAACCCGATCCGGAGAGGCCCACAGCTATAAAAGACATGTCAGAAGCTCATAATGTAACTACATTGCAGAGTTTTTTTAGAGCATGCATGAATTGCGTGCGTCATTGAATGTACCATTAAAAAAGGACAAAAAAAAGTGGGCTGGACGCCTGAGTGCCAGGCAGCATTTAAGAAATTAAAAGATGTATTAATGTCAGATTTATCTCTGACTCATTTCAATCCGAAACAAGAGATCATTGTCGCAACCGACGCTAGCTCTTATGGGATCGGGGCGTGCATTCTACACAAGATGACTGATGGGTCCAGTACGCCGATCGCCCATGCGTCAAGAACTTTACTTCCTGCCGAGAAGAATTACTCCTAAATCGAAAAGGAAGCACTGGGGATTATATTCGGTGTTACAAAATTCCACCGATTTTTACATGGTCGTAAGTTTAAACTGCAAACTGACCATAAGCCGTTTATAACCATCTTTGACTCTAGAAAAAGGTCTGCCAACTTACACAGCCAACATACTGCAAAGATGTGGGACCATTTTACTGAATTACGATTTCAGTATGGACTTTCATAAATCTGCGAAGTTAAGTCACGCAGACGGATTGTCGCTATTAATCCTGAAATCAAGGGAACCACTAGAAGACACGGTAATAGCGTCAACACAAAATGAAAAGGATTATACACAAATACTATGTAATACGATCAAGGAAATACCAGTCACTTTGGAAGATATAATAAGGGAGGCTGGAGTAGATAGTTTCATCAAAGCAAGAAACAAAAAATTAAATCGGATGAATCTGCGGTGGAAGCGTATTCTATGTGAAATGAGATACTGTTGTAGCGAGAACGAGTAGTAATTCCAGCTACACTACAAAAGAACATTCCAAAGGATTTTCATACGGCGCACCCTGGGGTTACACGAATGAAGAGCCACATGAGTTTACTGGAAGAGTATTATACTGATATAGAAAGCACGGTAAAGTCGTGTAAGGGATGCGCATTGGCTGCAAAAGCGTCCTCAATACAATTTAGGCCGCGGCCTAAAGCGGATCACCCATGGCAAAGAATACACGTAGATTACGCAGGCTTACTGGATAGAAATTATTATTTAATAGTGGTAGACAGCTTTTATAAATGGCCTGAGGTATTTCGATGTAAAAGTCCAGCAACAGATTTACAATCAGTTCTCTTCACGAAATGTTTGCTAGGTTTGGTGTGGTTGATGTTCTAGTGTCAGACATTGGCACAAAATTCACTTCAGCAGATTTAAAAAGATTCTGCGGGGATTTCCAAGTTAACCACATAACGACGCTAGCCTATTATCCCCGATCGAACGGTCAGGCAGAGAGATTTATAGACACCTTGAAAAGAACCTTGAAGGAGGCTAAAAGAACGCCCTTACAAAGGGCGTTACAGCAGTTTTTACAAGAACCATATTACGCCAAATGAAAGCACTCCATCGAAGATGTTGCCGGCAGAGTTTAATGTTTGCGAGAAAAATTAGACCGGTCTTCGAGAAACGTTTACCAAAACATGTGAAACCGCTAAATGCTATAGTTCCATAAAAGAGGTATTTACCTGGTAAAAAGGTATTTTTCCAGGTACACAAAAACAAAGCACGATGTGGGAACTAGGAAAGGTCCAGAAAACGATCGGGCGGATGGTCAACATTATCGAAGGTTCAAGATTTACGCACAAGAAATATTTAAACCAAATTCGGAAACGTATAATTGATGAGGAAAGACAACCGCCTGCTGAACAAAAAGTAATTGACCAGATATATGATACGTTCGACTTGGTAACACCACAAGCAGCCGAACAACGCCAGTTATCCAACCCAATAGAGATCAACCTCAGAAAAATAGCTATACGATCATCACAGTGGAACGAAAAGGACGGTATGGTGTTGGGTAAAATCACCCTTATTTTAGAATTAAGTAGAATCAACTAGTGCTATGAACACCACTGGTTTCTGAAACTAAATGGAGACATTCATATCATGTTTAAGCGCATGCTACGAAATCGTCCTTCTCATATCAATTTAGTGGCTCCTGTATTCTTTATGATAAATACATATTATATTTATTTTTTATTTACTAGTGGTTTCTTTCATTTGTAACCTATAGCATATATAATTCCAGATAAAACAAATAATATGAATAATACAAATAAAACGAATGAAAAAAATAATATGAATAATGCAAATAAAACGAATGAAAAAAATAATATGAATAATACAAATAAAACGAATGAAAAAAATAATATAAATAATGCAAATAAAACGAATGAAAAAAATAATATGAATAATACAAATAAAAAGAATGAAAATAATAATATGAATAATACAAATAAAACGAATGAAAAAAATAATATGAATAATACAAATAAAACGAATGAAAAAAATAATATGAATAATACAAATAAAACGAATGAAAAAAATAATATGAATAATACAAATAAAACGAATGAAAAAAATAATATGAATAATACAAATAAAACGAATGAAAAAAATAATATGAATAATACAAATAAAACGAATGAAAAAAATAATATGAATAATACAAATAAAACGAATGAAAAAATAATATGAATAATACAAATAAAACGAATGAAAAAAATAATATGAATAATGCAAATAAAACGAATGAAAAAAATAATGTGAATAATACAAATAAAACGAATGAAAAAAATAATGTGAATAATACAAATAAAACGAATGAAAAAAATAATATGAATAATACAAATAAAACGAATGAAAAAAATAATATGAATAATACAAATAAAACGAATGAAAAAAATAATATGAATAATACAAATAAAACGAATGAAAAAAATAATATGAATAACACAAATAAAACGAATGAAAAAAATAATATGAATAATACAAATAAAACGAATGAAAAAAATAATATGAATAACACAAATAAAACGAATGAAAAAAATAATATGAATAATACAAATAAAACAAATGAAAAAAATAATATGAATAATGCAAATAAAACGAATGAAAAAAATAATATAAATAATACAAATAAAACGAATGAAAAAATAATATGAATAATACAAATAAAACGAATGAAAAAAATAATATGAATAATGCAAATAAAACGAATGAAAAAAATAATATGAATAATACAAATAAAACGAATGAAAAAAATAATATGAATAATACAAATAAAACGAATGAAAAAATAATATAAATAATACAAATAAAACGAATGAAAAAATAATATGAATAATACAAATAAAACGAATGAAAAAAATATTATGAATAATACAAATAAAACGAATGAAAAATATAATATGAATAATACAAATAAAACGAATGAAAAAAATAATATGAATAATACAAATAAAACGAATGAAAAAAATAATGTAAATAATACAAATAAAACGAATGAAAAAATAATATGAATAATACAAATAAAACGAATGAAAAAATAATATGAATAATACAAATAAAACGAATGAAAAAAATAATATAAATAATACAAATAAAACGAATGAAAAAATAATATGAATAATACAAATAAAACGAATCAAGCAAATATTATGAATAATACAAATAAAACGAATGAAAAAAATAATATGAATAATACAAATAAAACGAATGAAAAAAATTATATGAATAATACAAATAAAACGAATGAAAAAATAATATAAATAATACAAATAAAACGAATGAAAAAATAATATAAATAATACAAATAAAACGAATCAAACAAATATTATGAATAATACAAATAAAACGAATGAAAAAAATAATATGAATAATACAAATAAAACGAATGAAAAAAATAATATGAATAATACAAATAAAACGAATGAAAAAAATAATATAAATAATACAAATAAAACGAATGAAAAAATAATATGAATAATACAAATAAAACGAATGAAAAAATAATATGAATAATACAAATAAAACGAATCAAACAAATATTATGAATAATACTAACGAAACAAATAATATGAATAATACAAATCAAAAGAATCAAACAAAAATATGAATAATACAAATTATACAAATCAAAAACAATATTTATATTACAAATTATAAGAAGACATTAAATAATATTATAATTAAAAACTATACGAATCAAAAAAATGATATGAATACAAATCAAACGAATCAGACAATAAATATGAATAATACAAATTCTACGACTCAAACAAAACAAATTTTATTTCTGTGTTACTTGTATGTTTTGTTACTTGTATTTTTGTGTTACTTGTATTGTTTGTGTTACTTGTAGTTTTATTACTTTTATTTTTTGTGTTATTTGTGTTATTTCTATTTTATGTTACTTGTATTTTTGTGTTATTTGTATTTTTGTGGTACTTGTATTTTTTGTGTTACTTGTATTTTTATGTTACTTGTATTTTGTGTAACTTGTATTTTGTGTTATTTGTATTGTTTGTGTTACTTGTATTTTTGTGTTATTTTTATTTTTGTGTTACTTGTATTTTTGTGTTATTTCTATTTTTTGTTACTTTTATTTTTTGTGTTGCTTGTATTTTTGTGTTACTTTTATTTTGTGTTACTTGTATTTTTTGTGTTACTTGTATTGTTTGTGTTACTTGTAGTTTTATTACTTTTATTTTTTGTGTTATTTGTGTTATTTCTATTTTATGTTACTTGTATTTTTGTGTTATTTGTATTTTTGTGGTACTTGTATTTTTTGTGTTACTTGTATTTTTATGTTACTTGTATTTTGTGTAACTTGTATTATGTGTTATTTGTATTGTTTGTGTTACTTGTATTTTTGTGTTATTTGTATTTTTTGTGTTACTCGTATTTTTGTGTTATTTCTATTTTTTTGTTACTTTTATTCTTTGTGTTGCTTGTATTTTTGTGTTACTTTTATTCTGTGTTACTTGTATTTTTTGTGTTACTTGTATTTTTTGTATTACTTGTATTGTTTGTGTTACTTGTATTGTTTGTGTTACTTGTAGTTTTATTACTTTTATTTTTGTGTTAATTGTATTTTTTATTAATTGCATTATTTGTGTTACTTGTATTATTTATGTTAATTGTATATTTTCTGTTACTTGTATTTTGGGGTTACTTTTATTTTTTGTTACTTGTATTTTTGTGTTACTTGTATATTTTTGTGTTACTTGTATTTTTGTATTTTTGTGTTACTTGTATTTTTTCTGTTACTTGTATTTTTGTGTTATTTGTATTTTTGTGTTATTTGTATTTTTGTGTTACTTTTATTTTTGTATTACTTGTATTATTTGTGTTACTTGTATTTTTATTACTTGTAGTGTTTGTGTTATTTGTATTTTTTTCACTACTGTTCTTATATGTGATTTTATTCTTTCAATATGTCAATCGATGTGACTTCCGAACTCTTTCTAGATACATTTTTAGAGTAGTACCAGGCATATTTGACAAAAAGGATTTAACAAAAAAAAGCAAGAGAAACAATAAAACAGATAGGTAAAACTGCAATAAGACAAAAAATATTTCAATATACAGATGTTAGCCATATTAAGACAAAAATAGATTTCAAAAGTTATGTATAAAAAATTGTTTAACTTAGCTTAGCTTAGGTCTAAAGAGTCCGGCCCTTCCTTATTGGGGTCATCTCGAAAAGAAGGGAAAAAAACTAGCAAACTTACTGATTTGTTCGTGGTACTTAAAGGATATGGTGGAGGTTGATGGCCGTGGGGAGTTAATGCTTTTATTTATTTATTTATTTATTCATTTATTTATTTATTTATTGGATTAGTGAATCTGACACGCTAAACCGATTGAGGCAATCCGAGGTTTCTCTAATGACACTTGAAGACAGTACGTCCTGGGTTTTAGCCGGGGTCAACGGGTTAATTCTCTGATTTTGGTGGCTTTCTTTATTATCAATTGAAATAACATTCAACAATAATTTAAAATAATTCTTGCATTCGATCTCAAAGCAACTAACCCCACGGCTAAATATGATCTAATCTCTCAGTACAGGCCAATAAGTCTCCTGTGCGTCATGAGTAAGTTGCTGTGTTGCTTGTGTTAAATACAGAAGTAATCAACCATCTCAGCAAAAATAACCTTCTTGGTGACACAATATGGTTTCCATTCTGCTAGATCTACAGCAGATGTGCTTAAAGTTATATCTCAGACGATTAGCGAATCTCTCGACAGAGGCAACCTTTCTAGGGCAATTGCTCTTGACACATCAAAGGCCTTTGATAGGGTATGGCATAAAGGTTTACTTCACAAGATCTCCAGCTATAGTATAGCTGGAAATGTCTTCTCAATTATTAAATCATTTCTCTCTGATAGGTTCATAAGAATAGTAGCTGATGGGCAAAAATCAGAAGCTCACAGTATTAATGCTGAAGTCCCTCGGGGGTCCATCCTGGGCCCAACTGTCTTCCTGATCTACATTAATGATCTTCCAAATCACATCCTTACATCATTCGTAGACATTTTTGCTGACGACACTACCATCTATGGTATCACATCTAAGACAGTAAACGGCCAAGTTCTCTCTGATTCTCTCTCCTCTGATCTTGATCACGTTGTACAATGGGGAAAGGAGTGGCTGGTTACTTTTAATGCATCTAAAACCAAGCTTCTCTCTTTACATAATCAACGTTCTGACCCCATCTGGCATCAATTGAAATAAATGGCTCTTGTCTTGGGGAGGCCTCAAGTTTTGACAGGCTTCTGCGCTTGACATTTACTCCTGATCTTAAATGGAATACGTACATCAAATCTGTTGCCAAGGCCACTGGGAAAATGGTCGGATCCTTCTATCGATCCAGTAGATATCTCACTGCTGGTGCAATTCTCTATCTATATAAGAGCCAGATACGTCCAAGGATGGAATACTGTTGCCACATCTGGGCAGGAGCTGCTAGAAAAGACTTGTCCTGCCTTGATAGGGTTCAAAATAGACTTCGTGACCTGGTGGGAGATGTCCTTTTCTCTTCCATGCAACCTCTATCTCACAGAAGAGATGTTGCGAGTTTGTCTCTGCTTTATCGTTATTTTCATGGGAAGTGTTCGACTGAGCTTCAATCCATGGTTCCCCCTTGCCAAACTTTCACAAGAAACACTAGACTAGCTGAAAACACTATCAATAATTCCCTCCACTCTTTATTTGTGCCTAAACCTAAACATAGATTCCATGATCAAAGCTTCTTTCTTAGAACTGCACGCCTGTGGAATTGTCTTCCGTTTTCCTGCTTTCCAGCCGTCTATAATATGGTTGTCTTCAAGCCCAACGTGAACAAGTTTCTGATGAGCCGTGTCACTTAAATTAACAAATTTACCGAACTTCCATTACTATCGATTACTATATTGTCCTTTTGACTATTGTACACTCTTAACCCTTATCCTTGACTATCGGCCTTGATAAATGGTGACGCCTATGTGAAAAAAAATCACCGCGGTGAAATGTTCACCTTTCTTTGAGTTAACAATAACTTTTTGTTCTCAATCGAAATGACATCCCCTTTTTGCACAGGAACAAATCTTTTAATACTAATTTTTTTTAAAACATATCCAACCAAAATAACCGATTATTAACGGCACGCTCCTGTTAGCGCGTTAAACTTCATTGCTCAGCAGCCTAATTACAAAAGGTCTACCGTTTAACTTTAAATCATTAAACTGAATAATTCTTTATTTGTCATTCTTGCTGGTCGGTTAGTTCAATTCTATTACGTAACCCTAAAAACACACATAAATTGAATTTTCAAAGCGAATAAACGCTTCCCCTCTTGTTCGGAAATATCTTTAATAAACAATTACTTGTCATTTTTGCACAGATATTACGTCATTTTATTATCCAGCCAAACACACACACCAACACACACTGGTCTTATACATACTAATTGATATTTTGTTAGCTCGTATGTGTTATGACAATTAGCTTGGCCTCGGGACTGAATTTCTCGGGACTATATATATGAGAAGATACTATTTATAGAGACTTCTAACGGAACAGTGTATATAGTGAAATACAAAGTAAATATATCGGGAAATATACAGTAAAGTATAGGCACCGCCAAAAATGGCCGCAAAATCAAGTTGTTGTTTTTTAAAACTAAATTACATTTATTAAAATCCATTATTTCTGAGTAACTTTTTTTTTCCAGAAAGATAAAACCCTGAATTTTATCATATAGAAAACAGAATAATGGAAAACTTTTTCTACTATTTTTAATTAAATTTTAAATGTTAAATTTTCTCAAAAAGTTAACAATTGACATTTTTTGTCTTGCACAAAAAACGTACTTAAATATTAAAAAAAAAAGGTTTTTGAAATAATTAATTTATTTATTTATTGTCTAACTAAGATTTAGGATGATTTTCTAAGAGAATATGCAAAAATATTATAATATAAGTACCTGAATTTCAAATAATTCCACTTATTCATATAGGTAACCAGATATTTCGCGTCGATGCAGAGTCGAGATCGACTCTGTTTACGTTTGCGTTTTATCAGAAGAAAACTATGGAAGACCAAACAGGCCAAAAAAACTTATTTTTCAGTGACGAAAATTTCAATGTATTATTAAGCTGAGGCTGGCCAGTACCAGATGGGTGACCATTTGTATGAGTTTGGTTTTTAATGTGTATGTGTGTGGGGGCCAGGCTCCCCAAAATGGGGGCGGGGGCAATTTAAAGCAGAATAAAAAAAAATTATTTCAGCGCGTTTGGTCCACCGTAGTCGAAAGGCGGCAAACGTTTTCAAACGGGATCGAAAAAAATGATGCTATTTTTAACACAAAGGGCACAACATTTATCGAATTTTTTTTTTGTATCGATTATTCAAAGCATGCCCTGTCTAATGATGGTCATGCATTATTCGGCTCGCTAAAAAAAATTGTTAATTTATTTATCAAAAATTTTTAAATGGCTTTTTTCGTATAAATATTAAAAAAAATTTTTTTTTTTGTTTTGCTTAACTTAAATTAATTATTTTACTCAACATATTTACCGAATTTCACACTTCAAAACTCAAAAGCGGGATAATTAAACACATCGAAGTTCTGATATTCAGACGTCAAAATAAGGTATGCAAACAATTTTTTTTTTTTAAATCTATAATTCTGTCCCTTACAACAACACAATATGTTTTGTTCAGTTTCAGATGATTATTTTAAGCATATTTGTTCCCACTTCAAAACAAGGGGGGGTTGTAAGCAAAAATATATATATATATAAATATTGTTTATGAAAAATAAGTACACTGTTATAAAGTTCATTCTTCTCCTTAATAATCGCTGAAAATTTCGTATTGATCGGATAATTACCTGATTTTTGGTAGATTTTTAAAAAGACGGTCCGTCAAAAAGTACTGACCTGCCCCCCCCCCAGTTTTGGCGGTGCCTAGTAAAGTATATAGTGAAATATAAAGTAAAGTATATAGTCTATATGAATAAAGCAGTAGATGTGTGTGTGTGTGTGTGTGTGTGTGTGTGTGTGTGTGTGTGTAAAAGGTAAACTATTAAACTACTGGTCACATAGCACTGAAATTCTCAAGAAATAATATTCCGGAAGTGACGTCATATGTTTATGATGGGTGGGGGCGGACAAGCACGATTATGCTGCTTTAAAAAGTACTCTGGAGGCTGTCAGGGATCACCAACCCTTCTTTTTTTAGGTGAGGTTGGGGTGCGGTGATTCTCCCAAGCATTACCACCACTTTTTCTGCTTATGGAGAGGGGGCTACTAGATTATTTCGCTGAAATGCTACCTCAGAACAGTACACTTATATCTTAGCTAAAAGGCCAAGTAAGCGTAATATAGTTTTCTACCAGGCATTAACTCCTCCAAAAATAAGAAATACAAAATAACCGACACAGCATATATTTTAAGAGGTGGGGAGGGGAATGTGAAGTTAGTCCCGGTAATGGCTGAAGCAGCAGTTTATGATCTCGAAAACACTTTATTTCATATATATTTTTAAAAGAAGTGGGAATACGAAGTCAAGCACGGAAACGGCTCAAGCAGTTTACGATCTCAAAATTACTTTATCTAATATTAAAAGCTGAAACAGTCTACGATTTAGACATTACATTATTTCATGTATGTTTTTAAAACAGTGAGGTGGGGGGATATGAAATCAGTCCAGGAAATGGCCGAAACCGTTTACGAGTTAAACATTACTATATTTCATTCATATTTTTAACAGTGGGATGGGGCGTACAGAGTCAGTCCCGGAAATGGCTGCAACATTTTACGCTTTAGACATTAATTTATTTAATGTATAATTTTATAACAGTGTGGTGGGGATAAGAAGTTAGTGCCGTAAATGGTTGAAACAGTTTACGATTTAAACATTACTTTATTTGATGTATATTTTAACAGACATTATTACGTAGTTATTATTTTCGTAAGGGGGCAGGCGATAATGTGGGTTATAATTATGAAAAATGAGTGTCTAAATTAATAATATCCAAGAATTATGAAATATGATGAAATGTGAGCTAATTGATTGGTGTATTTTTTAATGAAATAATCGGCCCAGACAATATATCAAAGTTATTATATTCGTAAGAGAGGGTGCTAAATGTGGGTTGAAATTATTAAATAAAAACGATTAGTAACATATCCAATAATTATGAAAATGATGAAATGTGAATTAATCGATTGGTGTGTTTCTAATGAAATAATAAACCCAGACAAAATATGTTATTATTTTCGCAAGGATGGGAGCAATGTGCTGGGTACAATTATAAAAAAAAAGGATTGTCAAAATTAGTAACATATCCAAATGATGAAATGTGACTTAATTGATTGGTATTTTTTTACTGAAATAATCGACCCAGGCAATATATCAAAGTTATTATTTTTGTAAGGGGGGTTGCGATAATGTTGGTTACTATTATGACAAATCTTTGTCGAAATTAGTAACATATCCAAGAATTATGAAAAATTATGAAATGTTAATTAATCGATTGATGTGTTTTTAATGAAATAATAACTCAGACAACACCGAATTATTATGTTTGTAAGAGAAGCGGTGATAATGTAGTTAAAATTATGAAACATTATTGTCGAAATTAGTTACATACACAGGAATTATGAAAAATAATAAAATGTTAATTTATTGATTGGTTCGTTTGTAATAAAATAATCAGCCCAGACAATATAGTAAAGCTATTTTTTCGACAAGGGTAAAGCAATAATGTATGTTAGAGTTATAAAAAATAATTACCGACATTAGTAACATACCCAAAAATTATGAAAAATGGTGAAAAATGTGTGTTTTTCATGAAATAAACGACCTAGACAATATATCAAAGTTGGGATTTTTGTAAGGGATGGCTAAAATATCGATTAAAATTACGAAAAATGATTAACAAATTAGTAACATACTCAAGAATTATGAACAATATAAAGAATATAATTATGAAAAATGTAAAGCATATAATGAAATATTAAGAAAGTATGTAGCGAAATATAAAGTGAAGTAAATAGTGAAATATTAAGTATATTGTGGAATATACAGTAAAGTATCTAGTGAAATATAAAGAAATGTATCTAGTGAAGTATAAAGTAAAGTATGTAGTAAAATTAAAGGTCATGTCTATAGTGAAATGAAAAGTAATGTATGTAGTGAAATGAAAAGTAATGTCTATAGTGAAATAAAAAGTAATGTATGTAGTGAAATAAAAAGTAATGTATGTAGTGAAAAAAAAAGTAATGTATGTTGTGAAATGAAAAGTAATGTATGTAGTGAAATAAAAAGTAACGTATGTAGTGAAATGAAAAGTAATGTATGTAGTGAAATAAAAAGTAATGTCTATAGTGAAATGAAAAGTAATGTATGTAGTGACATAAAAAGTAATGTATGCAGTGAAATGAAAAGTAATGTACGTAGTGAAATGAAAAGTAATGTATGTAGTGAAATTAAAAGTAATGTCTATAGTGAAATGAATAGTAATGTATGTAGTGAAATAAAAAGTAATGGATGTAGTGAAATGAAAAGTAATGTATGTAGTGAAATAAAAAGTAATGTCTATAGTGAAATGAAAAGTAATGTATGTAGTGAAATGAAATTTAATGTATGTAGTGAAATGAAAAGTAATGTATGTAGTGAAATGAAAAGTAATGTATGTAGTGAAATGAAAAGTAATGTATGTAGTGAAATGAAAAGTAATGTATGTAGTGAAATGAAAAGTAATGTCTATAGTGAAATGAAAAGTAATGTATGTAGTGAAATGTAAAGTAATGTATGTAGTGAAATGAAAAGTAATATATGTAGTGAAATAAAAAGTAATGTATGTAGTGAAATAAAAAGTAATGTATGTAGTGAAATAAAAAGTAATGTCTATAGTGAAATGAAAAGAATTGTATGTAGTTAAATGAAAAGTAATGTATGTAGTGAAATGAAAAGTAATGTATGTAGTGAAATAAAAAGTAATGTATGTAGTGAAATTAAAAGTAATGTATGTAGTGAAATGAAAAGTAATGTCTATAGTGAAATAAAAAGTAATATATGTAGTAAAATAAAAAGTAATGTATGTAGTGAAATGTAAAGTAATGTATGTAGTGAAATAAAAAGTAATGTATGTAGTAAAATTAAAGGTCATGTCAATAGTGAAATGAAAAGTAATGTATATAGTGAAATAAAAAGTAATGTATGTAGTGAAATAAAAAGTAATGTATGTAGTGAAATAAAAAGTAATGTATGTAGTGAAATAAAAAGTAATGTATGTAGTGAAATAAAAAGTAATGTATGTAGTGAAATAAAAAGTAACGTATGTAGTAAAATTAAAGATCATGTCTACAGTGAAATGAAAAGTAATGTATGTAGTGAAATGAAAAGTAATGTATGTAGTGAAATGAAAAGTAATGTCTATAGTGAAATAAAAATTAATGTATGTAGTGAAATAAAAAGTAATGTATGTAGTTAAATAAAAAGTAATGTATGTAGTGAAATAAAAAGTAATGTATGTAGTGAAATAAAAAGTAATCTATGTAGTGAAATAAAAAGTAACGTATGTAGTAAAATTAAAGATCATGTCTACAGTGAAATGAAAAGTAATGTATATAGTGAAATAAAAAGTAATGTATGTAGTGAAATAAAAAGTAATGTATGTAGTGAAATGAAAAGTAATGTATGTAGTGAAATGAAAAGTAATGTCTATAGTGAAATTAAAAGTAATGTATGTAGTGAAATAAAAAGTAATGTATGTAGTGAAATAAAAAGTAATGTCTATAGTGAAATGAAAAGTAATGTATGTAGTGAAATAAAAAGTAATGTATGTAGTGAAATGGAAAGTAATGTATGTAGTGAAATAAAAAGTAATGTATGTAGTGAAATGAAAAGAAATGTATGTAGTGAAATAAAAAGTAATGTATGTAGTGAAATAAAACTTAATGTATGTAGTAAAATGAAAGGTAATGTATGTAGTGAAATAAAAAGTAATTTATGTAGTGAAATGAAAAGTAATGTATGTAGTGAAATAAAAAGTAATGTATGTAGTGAAATAAAAGTAATGTCTATAGTGAAATAAAAAGTAATGTATGTACTGAAATAAAAAGTAATGTATGTAGTGAAATTAAAAGTAATATATGTAGTGAAATGAAAAGTAATGTATATAGTAAAATAAAAAGTAATGTATGTAGTGAAATGAAAAGTAATGTATGTAGTGAAATGAAAAGTAATGTATGTAGTGAAATAAAAAGTAATGTATGTAGTGAAATGAAAAGAAATGTATATAGTGAAATAAAAAGTAATGTATGTAGTGAAATAAAAAGTAATGTATGTTGTGAAATGAAAAGTAATGTATGTAGTGAAATAAAAAGTAATGTATGTAGTGAAATGAAAAGTAATGTATGTAGTGAAATGAAAAGTAATGTATGTAGTGAAATAAAAAGTAATGTATGTAGTGAAATGGAAAGTAATGTATGTAGTGAAATGAAAAGTAATGTACGTAGTGAAATGAAAAGTAATGTATGTAGTGAAATGAAAAGTAATGTATGTAGTGAAATAAAAAGTAATGTCTATAGTGACATGAAACGTAATGTATGTAGTGAAATAAAAAGTAATGTATGTAGTGAAATGAAAAGTAATGTATGTAGTGAAATAAAAAGTAATGTATGTAGTGAAATAAAAAGTAATGTATGTAGTGAAATAAAAAGTAATGTATGTAGTGAAATAAAAAGTAATGTATGTAGTGAAATAAAATGTAATGTATGTAGTGAAATGAAAAGTAATGTCTATAGTGAAATGAAAAGTAATGTATATAGTGAAATGAAAAGTAATGTCTATAGTGAAATAAAAAGTAATGTATGTAGTGAAATAAAAAGTAATGTAGTGAAATGAAAAGTAATGTATATAGTGAAATGAAAAGTAATGTATGTAGTGAAATGAAAAGTAATGTATGTAATGAAATAGAAAGTAATGTATGTAGTGAAATAAAAAGTAATGTATGTAGTTAATTAAAAAGTAATGTATGTAGTGAAATGAAAAGTAATGTATGTAGTGAAATGAAAAGTAATGTATGTAGTGAAATAAAAAGTAATGTATGTAGTGAAATGAAAAGTAATGTATGCAGTGAAATAAATAGTAATGTATGTAGTAAAATTAAAGGTCATGTCTATAGTGAAATAAAAAGTAATGTATATAGTGAAATAAAAAGTAATGTATGTAGTGAAATGAAAAGAAATGTATATAGTGAAACAAAAAGTAATGTATGTAGTGAAACAAAAAGTAATGTATGTAGTGAAATAAAAAGTAATGTATGTAGTGAAATGAAAAGTAATGTATGTAGTGAAATGAAAAGTAATGTATGTAGTGAAATAAAAAGTAATGTCTATAGTGAAATAAAAAGTAATGTATGTAGTGAAATGAAAAGTAATGTATGTAGTGAAATAAAAAGTAATGTATGTAGTGAAATAAAAAGTAATGTATGTAGTGAAATGAAAAGTAATGTATGTAGTGAAATGAAAAGTAATGTATGTAGTGAAATGAAAAGTAATGTATGTAGTGAAATGAAAAGTAATGTATGTAGTGAAATAAAAAGTAATGTCTATAGTGAAATGAAAAGTAATGTATGTAGTGAAATAAAAAGTAATGTATGTAGTGAAATGAAAAGTAATGTATGTAGTGAAATAAAAAGTAATGTATGTAGTGAAATGAAAAGTAATGTATGTAGTGAAATAAAAAGTAATGTATGTAGTGAAATAAAATGTAATGTATGTAGTGAAATGAAAAGTAATGTCTATAGTGAAATGAAAAGTAATGTATGTAGTGAAATAAAAAGTAATGTAAGTAGTGAAATAAAAAGTAATGTATGTAGTGAAATAAAAAGTAATGTATGTAGTACAATTTTAGGTCTTGTCTATAGTGAAATGAAAAGTAATGTATATAGTGAAATAAAAAGTAATGTATGTAGTGAAATGAAAAGTAATGTATGTAGTGAAATAAAAAGTAATGTATGTAGTTAAATAGAAAGTAATGTGTGTAGTGAAATAAAAAGTAATGTATGTAGTTAATTAAAAAGTAATGTATGTAGTGAAATGAAAAGTAATGTATGTAGTGAAATGAAAAGTAATGTATGTAGTGAAATAAAAAGTAATGTATGTAGTGAAATGAAAAGTAATGTATGCAGTGAAATAAATAGTAATGTATGTAGTAAAATTAAAGGTCATGTCTATAGTGAAATAAAAAGTAATATATATAGTGAAATAAAAAGTAATGTATGTAGTGAAATGAAAAGTAATGTATGTAGTGAAATAAAAAGTAATGTCTATAGTGAAATTAAAGGTTATGTATGTAGTGAAATGAAAAGTAATGTATGTAGTAAAATGAAAAGTAATGTATGTAGTGAAATGAAAAGTAATGTCTATAGTGAAATAAAAAGTAATGTACGTAATGAAATGAAAAGTAATGTATGTAGTGAAATGAAAAGTAATGTATGTAGTAAAATGAAAAGTAATGTATGTAGTGAAATGAAAAGTAATGTCTATAGTGAAATAAAAAGTAATGTACGTAATGAAATGAAAAGTAATGTATGTAGTGAAATGAAAAGTAATGTATGTAGTGAAATGAAAAGTAATGTATGTAGTGAAATGAAAAGTAATGTATATAGTGAAATAAAAAGTAATGGATGTAGTCAAATTAAAAGTAATGTCTATAGTATAATTAAAAGCAATGTATGTAGTGAAATAAAAAGTAATGTATGTAGTGAAATAAAAAGTAATGTCTATAGTGAAAAAAAAAGTAATGTGTGTAGTGAAATAAAAAGTAATGTATGTAATGAAATAAAAAGTAATGTATGTAGTGAAATAAAAAGTAATGTATGTAGTGAAATGAAAAGTAATGTATAAAGTGAAATAAAAATAATGTATGTAGTGAAATAATAAGTAATATATGTAGTGAAATAAAAAGTAATGTCTATAGTGAAATAAAAAGTTATGTATGTAGTGAAATAAAAAGTAATGTATGTAGTGAAATAAAAAGTAATGTTTGTAGTGAAATAAAAAGTAATGTATGTAGTGAAATAAAAAGTAATCTATGTAGTGAAATAAAAAGTATTGTATGTAGTGAAATAAAAAGTAATGTATTTAGTGAAATAAAAAGTAATGTATGTAGTGAAATAAAAAGTAATGTATGTAGTGAAATAAAAAGTAATGTCTATAGTGACATAAAAAGTGATGTATGTAGTGAAATAAAAAGTAATGTCTATAGTGAAATAAAAAGTAATGTATGTAGTGAAATAAAAAGTAATGTATGTAGTGAAATAAAAAGTAATGTATATAGTGAAATAAAAAGTAATGTATGTAGTGAAATAAAAAGTCATGTATGTAGTGAAATAAAAGGTAATGTATGCAGTGAAAAAAAAATTATGTATGCAGTGAAATTAAAAGTAATGTATGTAGTAAAATTACAAGTAATGTATATAGTGAAATAAACAGTAATGTATGTAGTCAAATAAAAAGTAATGTATATAGTGAAATAAAATGTAATGTATGTAGTGAAATTAAAAGTAATGTAATTTATGGTATATACTTTAATAAAAAGTAAAGTATAAAATTAAATAAAAGGTACAGTTATATATATACTGACATTTTGGGTAAGGTATATAGTGAAATATAAAGTATAGAATATAGTGAAATATCAGGTATGGTATGTAGTGAAATAGAAAGTAACGTATATAGTAAATTATAATGCAAAGTATATACTGAAATTTAAATAAATTAAATTGTTAAATATACTGCAAAATATTTAGTTTAAATAAAGTAAGGTATGAAGTGAAAAATAAATTAAAGTTTATAATGAAATATACTGAAAATAATATGGTGAAAGCTTAAGTAAAGTATTTATGAAATAAAAAGTAAAGTATTTACTGAAATACAAAGTAAAGTATAAAGTGAAATATAAAGTACAATATAGAGTGAAATATAATGTAAGTACATAATGAAATATACTGTAAGTATATCGTAAAATATAAACTTGAAATTGAAATATAAACGATGGTATATGGTGAAATATAAAAGAAAATTATATAGTTAAATATACTGTAACGTATATAGTGAAATTTTATGTAAAGTATACAGTGGAATATACTGTAAACTCTAAAGTTAAAGATAAAGTAAAGTATATAGAGAAATATAGGGTAAAGTATGTAGTAAAATGTAAAGTAAGGTATATAGGGTAATATAAAACAAAGTATATAATTGAATATAAAATACAGTATATATTGAAATATTATGTAAGGTACATAGTGAAATATAATGTTAAGTATATACTGAAATTAAAGTGACAGTATATAGTTAAATATTAAGTAAACTATATAGTAGAAAATACCTTAAAGTATATAGTTTAATATAAAGCAATGCATATGATTAAATATAATGTAAATTATATAGTAAAATATAATGTGATGTATATAGTCAAATATAAAGTAAAGTATATAGTAAAATATACTGCAAATTATATAGTGGCATATAAAGTAAATTATATACTGAAATATTTTGTAAATTATATAGTGAAATATAAAGTAAAGTATATAGTGAAATATAAAATAAAGTGTGTAGTGAAATATAAAATAAAGTGTGTAGTGAAATATAAAATAAAGTATATAGTGAAATATAAAATAAAGTATGTAGTGAAATATAAAATAAAGTATATAGTGAAATATAAAATAAAGTATATAGTGAAATATAAAATATAGTATATAGTGAAATATAAAATAAAGTATGTAGTGAAATATAAAATAAAGTATGTAGTGAAATATAAAATAAAGTATATAGTTAAATATAAAATAAAGTATGTAGTGAAATATAAAATAAAGTATATAGTGAAATATAAAATAAAGTATATAGTGAAATATAAAATAAAGTATGTAGTGAAATATAAAATAAAGTATATAGTTAAATATAAAATAAAGTATATAGTGAAATATAAAATAAAGTATGTAGTGAAATATAAAATAAAGTATGTAGTGAAATATAAAATAAAGTATATAGTTAAATATAAAATAAAGTATGTAGTGAAATATAAAATAAAGTATATAGTGAAATATAAAATAAAGTATATAGTGAAATATAAAATAAAGTATATAGTTAAATATAAAATATAGTATATAGTGAAATATAAAATAAAGTATGTAGTGAAATATAAAATAAAGTATATAGTGAAATATAAAATAAAGTATATAGTTAAATATAAAATATAGTATATAGTGAAATATAAAATAAAGTATGTAGTGAAATATAAAATAAAGTATGTAGTGAAATATAAAATAAAGTATATAGTTAAATATAAAATAAAGTATGTAGTGAAATATAAAATAAAGTATATAGTGAAATATAAAATAAAGTATATAGTGAAATATAAAATAAAGTATATAGTTAAATATAAAATATAGTATATAGTGAAATATAAAATAAAGTATGTAGTGAAATATAAAATAAAGTATGTAGTGAAATATAAAATAAAGTATATAGTTAAATATAAAATAAAGTATGTAGTGAAATATAAAATAAAGTATATAGTGAAATATAAAATAAAGTATATAGTTAAATATAAAATATAGTATATAGTGAAATATAAAATAAAGTATGTAGTTAAATATAAAATAAAGTATGTAGTGAAATATAAAATAAAGTATATAGTGAAATATAAAAAAAGTATATAGTGAAATATAAAACAAAGTATATAGTGAAATATAAAATAAAGTATGTAGTGAAATATAAAATAAAGTATATAGTTAAATATAAAATAAAGTATGTAGTGAAATATAAAATAAAGTATATAGTTAAATATAAAATAAAGTATATAGTAAAATATAAAACAAAGTATATAGTGAAATATAAAATAAGTATATAGTGAAATACAAAATAAAGTATATAGTGAAATATAAAATAAAGTATATAGTGAAATATAAAATAAAGTATATAGTTAAATATAAAATAAAGTATGTAGTGAAATATAAAATAAAGTATATAGTGAAATATAAAATAAAGTATGTAGTGAAATATAAAATAAAGTATGTAGTGATATATAAAATAAAGTATGTAGTGAAATATAAAATAAAGTATGTAGTGAAATATAAAATAAAGTATGTAGTGAAATATAAAATAAAGTATATAGTGAAATATAAAATAAAGTATATAGTGAAATATAAAATAAAGTATATAGTTAAATATAAAATAAAGTATATAGTGAAATATAAAATAAAGTATGTAGTGAAATATTAAATAAAGTATATAGTGAAATATAAAATAAAGTATATAGTGAAATATAAAATAAAGTATGTAGTGAAATATAAAATAAAGTATGTAGCGATATATAAAATAAAGTATGTAGTGAAATATAAAATAAAGTATATAGTGAATTACAAAATAAAGTATGTAGTGAAATATAAAATAAAGTATATAGTGAAATATAAAATAAAGTATATAGTGAAATATAAAATAAAGTATGTAGTGAAATATAAAATGCAGTATATAGTTAAATATAAAACAAAGTATATGGTTTAATATAAAATAAAGTATATAGTGAAATATAAAATAAAGTATATAGTGAAATATAAAATAAAGTATATAGTTAAATATAAAATAAAGTATATAGTGAAATATAAAATAAAGTATGTAGTGAAATATAAAATAAAGTATGTAGTGAAATATAAAATAAAGTATATAGTGAAATATAAAATAAAGTATATAGTGAAATATAAAATAAAGTATATAGTTAAATATAAAATAAAGTATATAGTGAAATATAAAATAAAGTATGTAGTGAAATATAAAATAAAGTATATAGTTAAATATAAAATAAAGTATATAGTAAAATATAAAATAAAGTATGTAGTGAAATATAAAATAAAGTATGTAGTGATATATAAAATAAAGTATGTAGTGAAATATAAAATAAAGTATATAGTGAATTACAAAATAAAGTATGTAGTGAAATATAAAATAAAGTATATAGTGAAATATAAAATAAAGTATATAGTGAAATATAAAATAAAGTATGTAGTGAAATATAAAATGCAGTATATAGTTAAATATAAAACAAAGTATATGGTTTAATATAAAATAAAGTATATAGTGAAATATAAAATAAAGTATATAGTGAAATATAAAATAAAGTATATAGTTAAATATAAAATAAAGTATATAGTGAAATATAAAATAAAGTATATAGTGAAATATAAAATAAAGTATGTAGTGAAATATAAAATGCAGTATATAGTTAAAAATAAAACAAAGTATATGGTTAAATATAAAATAAAGTATATAGTGAAATATAAAATAAAGTATATAGTGAAATATAAAATAAAGTATATAGTTAAATATAAAACAAAGTATATAGTGAAATATAAAATAAAGTATGTAGTGAAATATAAAATAAAGTATATAGTGAAATATAAAATAAAGTATATAGTGAAATATAAAATAAAGTATGTAGTGAAATACAAAATAAAGTATAAAGTTAAATATAAAATAAAGTATATAGTGAAATATAAAATAAAGTATATAGTGAAATATAAAATAAAGTATATAGTGAAATATAAAATAAAGTATATAGTTAAATATAAAATAAAGTATATAGTGAAATATAAAATAAAGTATGTAGTGAAATATAAAATAAAGTATATAGTGAAATATAAAATAAAGTATGTAGTGAAATACAAAATTGTTGTGAAGGAACATAACTGGCTATACACCGGTTACAAACTGTATATATATATTGGACTGTTTGGCAGACAGCGGCAGACAAGCAGTCGCAGTAAGACGGATAGTCTTACGTGTTGATTATCAGACTTTCTTCCCCATACTTGTTACTATGTACTTCTATTTACCTTAGGCGAGCAGCCTTACCTTTCTGTATTATAAATAAACCCCATTACACATACCACTCGGTGTAACTCACGTTTGTCTTTATTTCCTAAGTATTTAGGAATATAACAATGGCGACGAAAGGATGTTCTTTCTCTTAACAGAGATAAATTACCGTACCAAGGACTGTGTACAATGCAAGGATTTTTTGTTTTACGAAAAAAACAAACTACACAAGGATTTTTGACCACGTGCGTCAATGAATTTAAAAATTTTTCCTACCTAAAGTAGCGAAAAGTACGGATTTTTCTTCGTAAAGAACTCACAAGAAATTATAGAAACATGTTCAAGGTAAAGTGGAATTTATATTTATTTTGACAAGTAAAAAAAAAAAAAAAAAAAAAAAATGGTCGCAAGTTGAATTCGAAACTACACTAAAGGATTACGAGTTTCGAAAGAAAAAATATAAATACAACGACTATGTACCATTTTATGCCACGTGGGAACGGCAGCCATATATTTTTTTTTTTTTTGGAAAATTAATTGTTTGTTATTGCCTTTATATAAATAATTGGAACTATTTGTCGTGGGAAGTAAGAAATATTTTGTGTATGAACTTACGTTGTTGAAAAAAAAAAAAAGAATTATTTTACAAAGCCTGTTGAATTACTATGGATGAACTTTGTTGAAACGTGTTGTGTCTGCATATTGCTACTAATTTACGATATACGTAAATTTACGATTTTTCTTTGGAATTATTGTGTAGAATTCGAAAAGACATTTTTGTACTAGAAGCTAACATGGAACAATTAGCAGAGTTAACTAAGGCTCTAGCCCTTAGCATCCAGGAACAGACAAAAATGACTCAACAATTTTTAGCGCAACAACAACAACAACAACAAATTCAACAACAACAGCTACAGCAACAGCTGCAACAACAACAAGAAAGAACACAAAAAACTTTAGAGGCACAACAAGAACAAACAAACATACTACAACGACAAATGTCGACACAGCAAAAGAATTTAGAAAAGCTAATTCTAACGTCGACCGGGAAGAAGACTAATTTTTCTGCCGAGGGTATTTCAAATTCACTAACGGAATTTCGTTACTCCCCGGATACTGGTGTTACTTTCCCTGCATACTACAGAAGATACGAAACAATTTTTACGAAAAGATGTTTAGACTGGACCGATGAGGAAAAAGTTACCCTGCTACTACAAAAACTGGGTACTGATGAAAACACCAAGTATGCAAATCTAATTCTACCAAAAAAACCGGAGGAGGTTTCGTTCGAGGAAACAATTAGTACCTTGTCGAAAATATTTGATAAAAGGGATAGCCTATTTCACTCTAGATACAAATGTTTGAACATTCAGAAGGCAGAAGCTGAAGACTATCTAGAATATGCTTGCACTGTGAACTGTTTATGCGAATCATTTAAATTGAATGAAATTTCCGCAGACCAATTTAAATGTTTAATCTTTGTACAAGGTCTCACAGCACCAAGGGACAAAGATATACGTTCACGGATCCTAACAATTATGGAGGCGGATCCTAACATAACTGTGGAGAAATGCGTGACTTACCTGGATAGACCACGTGCGGGTCGGTCACCAAAAATAAATAAAAAGAAAGAAAAGAAATGGTCAAGACTCTTATTTATAGAGTAGTGATCACGTGAGTTAGAAGAATATGCAAATAGAGGTGAACGATTTTGCGATATAAAAAGCCTGTGTTGTTAAGAGGAGGAGTAGACTGTTGGCAGAAGTCAGTGCTGTCAGACGTGCTTTAGAGTTTTGTTATTATATGCTGCGTTCGATTGTTGGGAGAGAGAAAAGAGAAGAGGAGGAACCAAGAAGACATTCTGCAGATACTTGACTTTGTGTTGGTTTTAAGCTATTTCGGCGCTTGGTGTGCGGTTACTAACAATGGACAGATTCGACATTCGCTTAATACCCGAGTTCGACGGATCTACCACTGGACCGGCTGTCGTTGAATGGATTGAAAAGGCAGAGAAAATCTGTAAACTGTGCAAAATTAAAGAACCAGCCACAGTTATCCCTTTGAGGCTAACCGGAGGGGCCTATGCAGTCTACCAACAACTCGGGGATGAACCAGACTGGGATGAAATCAAGCAGAGCCTGTATACAGCGTTTGGTACAGATCCATTTGTTGCGTGGCAACAGTTCACGAGCCGGACACTTCAACCCAAGGAAACAGTCGACGTGTACCTAGCCGACCTGCGAAAATTATCTGTACCGTTTGGTGGGGTCAACGATAAAATATTAAGCTGTGCTTTTTTGGTAGGCCTACCTGAGGAGGTCAGTAAACTGTTGCGGGCATCATCAAGAATCGATGAATTGTCAACTGATGAGTTATTGGCCCGAGCTCGAAACATCTGTAAGGAACAGGAACCAATTGCAGCAGCAGCTCGTTTTCGACATGGAGGCAATGTGGACTCTCTTCCAGATAGTAATAAGCATGCCACCCCAGTGTGCTATAAATGTGGGGAGGCCAATCATTTTGCTAAAGAGTGCCGGAGTGTTAGGAGAGGTGTTTATCCACAATCAAAGAGACCAGTGCAATGCTATCGCTGCAATAAGTTTGGGCACATATCTCGCAACTGTTCGGGAAACGAAGTTGGGGGCAAGGTACTATCGCTACCCTTGCCCCCTGCCAACCAATAAACACAGGATTGCCTGTCATTAGCGTTAAACTTGATGATGTGCAGTGTTCAGCACTTATAGACACGGGGTGTTCCCGGTCTATAGTTAGTGCCCATTGCTGTCCGGTGTGGCGGAGGAACCCAGTCGGCGTTATGACCATCAATGGCTTATCACGGGTATGTTGTGGTGAAGGGACAGTCACAATCTGCACTGAGAAGGGTGACACAGCTAAAGTTGACGTTCTGGTGATGCAGGAGAAACCCCTTGGCTACGACATGCTGCTTGGAATTGATGCAATACAAGCACTAGGAGGCGTTACAATCACAGCAGCTAGAGGTATCAGGCTTGGAGAAGGGAAAGACGTCTGTGCAGCCATGTCGATTGAAGAAAAGGACTTCTGTGCTACATTTGATGACAACGAAAGGGTGTGGACTGCAAAGTGGAAATGGGCAATGGGCCAGGAACCAGATCGGCTGTGCAACACGATTCCAGAGTATGCAGTTTCTACCAAGAATAGGGCCGCATATGAAGAAGAACTTCAGATGTGGATTGACAACGGTTGGTTAATACCATACCCACAGGAACGTCTGGGACCACCCAAGGGATTAATTCCGCTCATGGCTGTTGAACAACCTACCAAAGAAAAAATTCGTCCCGTAATGGATTACCGAGAGTTGAATCGGCATGTTGATGCGTTTACCGGAAACGCAGATGTGTGCGCTGCTAAACTGAGAGAGTGGCGTCAAAAAGGGAGCAATGTAGCACTTCTGGATCTAAAGAGGGCCTACCTGCAGATACGTGTCCATGAGTCATTATGGCCGTTTCAGACAGTACTACTCAAGGGAAAACTATATTGTTTGACACGTTTGGGTTTTGGCCTAAACGTAGCACCCTTGATTATGACAACCATTATTAAAACTGTTTTGATGCAGGATGAGACCACAGCAAAAGCTGCTTCAGCCTACATAGATGACATCTATGTTAATGAGGACATAATGTCTGCGGATGCAGTTCGAATAAAACTGAAAGCGTTTGGGTTAATAAGCAAAGACCCTAAGCGCCTAAAGGATGGAGTGCCCGTGCTAGGCCTCGAGGTCTGGGAGGAGGGCAATACGTTGCGATGGAAACGAGGGAGCCCACTTCCAAAGTTACCCAATGTATTAACAAGACGTACTGTGTTTTCTATCTGTGGTAAATTGGTAGGACATCTACCTGTCTGTGGATGGCTCCGATCGGCAACAGGAGTGGTGAAAAGACGAGTGACTACAGTAACAAAAGGATGGGACGATGTTGCGGATGATGATTCTCTCCAACAAATGATGGCTGAAATGTTGTCCAGAGTGCATAGGAATGACCCTGCCCGGGGTGAGTGGCAAGTGTCTGGAAACGAACTAAATGCATGGGTTGACGCAAGTTCGTTGGCTACAGGTGTCGTGTTGGAGCAACTAGGTGTTGTTGTGGAAAATGCATGCTGGCTTCGTCCGAAAAATGATGCCCAACATATAAATTTGGCAGAACTTGATGCCACGTTAAAAGGTCTTAATCTCGCATTGCAATGGCAGACTAATGTTGTGCATCTCCACACTGACTCATTGTGTGTTTACCATTGGTTAACCGACACCTTGACTGGAAAGGCTCGAGTTAAGACTAGAGCTGCAAGTGAAATGCTAGTACGAAGGAGACTAGCAATAATTAAGCGTCTAGTTGACGAATACAGCTTGCAGGTAGACATTACGTTAGTTTCGTCGATGCAGAATTTGGCTGATAGCTTGACTCGAGTACCAAAGAGGTGGATCGATGCAATGAGGCAGGGATCCGATCTTCAACAACAAACATGCGCGACTGTAACGGATCAATTAACACCTGACCAGATCCGTATGATACACCAGCAGATTGGACATCCTGGAATTCAGAGGACTGCATATTTTGTCCGAAGAGTATGCCCTGCAACTACAAAAGCATCAGTGAAAGCAGCCATACGTTCGTGTGAAGAGTGTCAGAGAATTGATCCGGCACCATCCCAATGGCAAAAAGGGAAGCTCGAGGTGGAGGGCAACTAGCAGCGAGTAGGGATGGACATAACACATTATGGGGGCAAACATTTTTTGACCATGACGGATTGTGGCCCGACGCGTTTCACAATATGGCGCCTGTTGACACGACAGGATGCAGCCAGCATTATACAACAGTTGAGAGCCGTCTTTTTTGAACGTGGTGCCCCGATTGAAATTCTGACTGATAATGCCGCCACATTTCGATGTCAAGAATTTCAGAAATTCGTGCACGAATGGGGGATTAAAATGCATTATCGGTGTGCATATTATCCCGAGGGTAATGGTATAGCAGAACGGTGTCACCGCACCATCAAAAGAATTGCAGCCAGGACGCAGTGCTCTATTCCAGAAGCTGTGTACTGGTATAATATAACACCCAAGGACAATGCAACACCAGCAACTGCACCAGCCAATGGGATTTACCAATATGAACAGCGTGTGAAAGGAGTTGATGCCATACCATCAGTGGTGAGTGTTGTCAATACACCATATCAGGTGGGAGACCTTGTTTGGATAAAACCCCCAAATGCTGGGTGCACTACGAAATTTTTCCGGGGAAAAATAGACGAAATCATAAGTCCTCAGACCATGTTGATTGGTGGCATACCACGTCACGTAAAAGATATCCGCCCTTGTTATACCTCTTCTGATTCTGAGGACGATGAGGAGGATCACACACCGTTCAGAGATGACCCTGATCACTTACTGCCCCTTCAGGTGAGCATAGAAACACCACCAACAGAACCAGATGAGGGAATGATGGGACATACTGATGACAATAGTGAGGAGAGCGATGGACACAAGGAAGTAATGCCTCATCGAAATACTCGACAGAGACGAATACTGCCCACCCCCCGTGATTGCGAAACCCCGCGAGAAGGGATGATGGAGCATACCGAGGAGATGACGCCTCCGATTCTTCGGAGAAGTACTCGACAAAGACGGATACTGCCCCCCTGCCCTGATTGTGAGACACCGCCTATGGAACCACGAGACGGGATAATGGAACAGACTGGTAGCAATGATGGTGGTAATGAAGAAAACAGCAATGAGGAAGTGCTTCTTCGAAGGAGTACCCGCCAACGACGATTGCCTGCATGTCCTGTTTGTGATCATGAGATCAGGGGGGAGTGTGGAGAAATGCGTGACTTACCTGGATAGACCACGTGCGGGTCGGTCACCAAAAATAAATAAAAAGAAAGAAAAGAAATGGTCAAGACTCTTATTTATAGAGTAGTGATCACGTGAGTTAGAAGAATATGCAAATAGAGGTGAACGATTTTGCGATATAAAAAGCCTGTGTTGTTAAGAGGAGGAGTAGACTGTTGGCAGAAGTCAGTGCTGTCAGACGTGCTTTAGAGTTTTGTTATTATATGCTGCGTTCGATTGTTGGGAGAGAGAAAAGAGAAGAGGAGGAACCAAGAAGACATTCTGCAGATACTTGACTTTGTGTTGGTTTGCAAAAAGTCACTGAAGAGTGTCAACGTCTGATTAACATAAAGAAAGACAACACTCGCATTGAAGAGAAAAATATTTTTAAGGTGCAGCAAGTAAAAAGGCAAGGGACCACAAGAAAGTCCAGGTTCCAAGAACACAGGATCCTTAAAGGATACAAAGACCCAAAGCTAAAGTGTAAATGTTGTGGTAGTTTAAGACACAACAATAAGACCTGCTGGTTTAGGAACAAAATATGTTATGAATGTGGTCTCAGAGGTCACAAGGGAACATACTGTGCCCAGAAGAAAAGACAAGGGACCGATAATGTAAATACGCTTCGCATGAATAAAGAAAAAAGCTGTGAAAGACGGAAATATGTTGATGTTCGGATAAATGGACATCTGGTTACATTGCTTCTGGATAGCGGTGCAGATATTAGTATTATAAATGAAGATATATGGAAAAGGATAGGTCGACCTGAATTAACGAAAACCAGAAAGACGGCGAGAAGTGTGTGCGGAAAAAGATTAGAGTTCAAGGGAGAATTAAAATGCAAAGTGACATTCGCTAACCAGACTCATAAATCCAAAGTGTACGTCGTACCAGGAAAGAATACATGCCTGTTTGGGGTAGATTGGATTGTCCTGTTTAATTTATGGGAGAAACCCATAAATTCGTTTTGTAACGTTTTAACTGCAGAAAAAGCAAACCAAAGGGAAGACTTCCTGAAGGATTTGAAAACTGAATTTCCCAATGTTTTTGCCGAAGGACTAGGACTCTGTATTAAGACAGAGGCAAAATTTGAATTAAAGAAAAATGCCACTCCAGTATTCAAACCTAAAAGGAATGTGCCTTTTTCAGCGATGGACGCAATCGAAAAAGAGTTGGATAGACTTCAACAACTGGAAGTCATTGAAAAAGTTAACCACACAGATTGGGCAAGTCCAACCGTGTATGTAAAGAAAAAAAATAACAGAATAAGGGTCTGTGGAGATTTTTCAACGGGTTTAAATGACTGTCTATTGGACCATAATTATCCCCTTCCGTCCGCAGAAGATCTGTTCTCTAAGCTTAACGGAGGAAAAATTTTTTCTAAGATAGACCTCTCAGATGCTTACTTGCAAATTAAGATCAGCGATGAATGCTCCAAATACTTAGGCATAAATACTCATAAGGGCATTTTTAAGCTAAAGAGGCTTCCTTTTGGATTAAAGGTTGCTCCTGCTATTTTCCAGCAAATTATGGACACGATGCTGGCAGGGTTGGAATTTTCAATGGCCTACCTTGACGATATCCTAATTAAAAGTGAAAATTTGCAAGATCATAAGAAGCATGTAAAAGAAGTATTCAAAAGAATACAGGAATTTGGTTTTAAATTGAGCCCAGAAAAATGCGATTTTTTTATGAAAAAAATTAAATATCTAGGTCAAATAATCGACAAAGAGGGTCGAAGACCGGATCCACAAAGGACTGAAGCAATTGAAAAGATGCCTGCTCCAGATTCAGTGACAAAATTAAAATCGTTTTTGGGATTAGTTCAATACTATGCAATTTACATCCCTAACATACATAATTTAAGAGCTCCTCTTAACGAGTTACTGAAAAAGGGAGTTAAATGGAACTGGAATAAGGAATGTGAATCTGCTTTCCAAAATATCAAAAGATTTCTACTGTCAGACTTAGCATTGGCACATTTCAATCCAGAAAAGGAACTAATACTAGCAACGGACGCCAGTGATTACGGTGTTGGCGCTGTATTACTTCACAAGTATGAGAATGGTAGGACAAAAGCTATCGCCCATGCTTCAAGAACGTTGGTTGCAGCGGAGAAAAATTACAGCCAAATTGAAAAAGAGGCGCTGTCGATAATATTTGGAATTACAAAGTACAATCGATTTCTCCATGGACGATCTTTTATTTTGCAAACCGACCATAAACCCCTACTTACCATATTTGGATCAAAGAAAGGCATTCCCACACATACTGCGAATCGATTACAGCGATGGGCTGTAACCCTCTTAAACTATCAGTTTAAGATGGAACATGTATCCTCAAAAAAGTTAGGACACGCAGATGCATTATCACGGTTGATCCCTAAAAGAAGCGAAAGTTTCGAAGAAACGGTAATTGCTGCGCTTAAAGACGAAAGTGAATGTACAAGTTCAATGTGTAATATGATACGTGAACTTCCGGTAACTTTCGAAAAAATAAAAAAAGAGGCAGTAAATGACATTTTCATTAAGAAAATAAAAAATCAATTGGGATGGATAAAAAAAAATAAAAAGGTAGATCAAACAACGCCTTTTTCCATCTGTGAAGATGTGCTCATGTATGGTGAGAGGATCGTAATTCCACTAACGTTACAGAGGAAAATTCTGAAGGAATTTCATACAGGTCATCCGGGCATTTCGAGAATGAAATCCCTTATGAGAGGATATGTGTACTGGCCTGGTATGGACAAGGAAGTTGAAAAATGTGTCAAGACATGCAGAGGATGTCAATTAGCAGCTCGAGATCCTCCAGTAAAAACGACGCCATGGCCAAAGACGGACCTACCCTGGTCACGTCTGCATATTGATTATGCGGGACCTATAAATGGTTATTTTTACTTGATTATTGTAGATTCTTTTTCAAAATGGCCAGAAATATTTAAGTTTAGACATCCAACAGCAAAAAACACTGTGAGTGCGCTTAATGAAATTTTTAGCCGTTTTGGAGTGCCAAAAACCTTAGTGAGCGATAATGGAACATCATTTACTGCTCATGAATTCAAAGAATTCTGTGACTCACTAAATATTCTACATATGACAACACCTGTGTACCATCCACGATCGAATGGGTTGGCCGAAAAATTTGTAGATACGTTTAAAAGGGCACTTAAGAAAAATCTTACTACGGACACAGACGAACAATGTATTCAAACATTTTTAGCAATTTACAGGGTGACACCAAATCCTAATAATAATGTCAATTCTTCCCCGGCTGAGCTAATGTTTGCAAGAAAGATAAGATCTGTCTTCGATAGGCTGCTACCAGAGAAAAAGAAAGTTTTCAAAAAAGAAAACCTTAATACCAAGTGCTTCTCCCCAGGTGAAAATGTATATTTCAAAAATTTTCAAAATGGACGAAATCAGTGGGTTGAAGGTATTATCAAAAAAAGGATTGGGAGCATGGTCTATACCATCCAAGGATTAAGTTTTGTCTGCAAAAGACACAGAAATCAAATACGTCCCAGACTGTCTCCAAATGTGGAAGAGACACCAATGGAAACATTGTGCGATATTTTTGATATACCAAAACCAGCGTATGTACCGCAAACAATGAATATTTCGCCTGAACCGACCATACGGGCTGGACAGAAACCTTTACCCCGGGTAACGCTGACCAGAAGGAAAAGCGCAAGAAAGAGAAAAGTTACCAGGAGATTAAGCCCTGACCCTAAAAGGAAGAGGTATTTAAGCTAAAATCAGGAAGATTTCAGCTTCAGGGGGAGGTGTTGTGAAGGAACATAACTGGCTATACACCGGTTACAAACTGTATATATATATTGGACTGTTTGGCAGACAGCGGCAGACAGCGGCAGACAAGCAGTCGCAGTAAGACGGATAGTCTTACGTGTTGATTATCAGACTTTCTTCCCCATACTTGTTACTATGTACTTCTATTTACCTTAGGCGAGCAGCCTTACGTTTCTGTATTATAAATAAACCCCATTACACATACCACTCGGTGTAACTCACGTTTGTCTTTATTTCCTAAGTATTTAGGAATATAACAAAAATGAAGTATATAGTGAAATATAAAATAAAGTATATAGTGAAATATAAAATAAAGTATATAGTGAAATATAAAATAAAGTATATAGTGAAATATTCAATAAAGTATATAGTGAAATATAAAATGAAGTATATAGTGAAATATAAAATAAAGTATATAGTGAAATATAAAATAAAGTATATAGTGAAATATAAAATAAAGTATATAGTGAAATATAAAATAAAGTATATAGTGCAATATAAAATAAAGTATATAGTGAAATATAAAATAAAGTATATAGTGAAATATAAAAAAAAGTATATAGTTAAATATAAAATAAAGTACATAGTAAAATATAAAATGAGTATATATTGACATATATAATAAAGTATGTAGTGAAATATAAAATAAAGTATATAGTGAAATATAATATAAAGTATATAGTGAAGTAAAAATAAAGTATATAGTGAAATATGAAATAAATTATATAGAAAAATATAAAGTATAGTATATAGTGAAATATAAAAAAAAGTATATAGTGAAATATAAAATATAGTATATAGTTAAATATAAAATAAAGTATATAGTTAAATATAAAATAAAGTATATAGTGAAATATAAAATAAAGTATATAGTGAAATACAAAATAAAGAATATAGTTAAATATAAAATATAGTATATAGTGAAATATTAAATCAAGTATATTGTGAAATATAAAATAAAGTATATAATGAAATATAACATAAAGTATATAGTGAAATATAAAAAATAGTATATAGTGAAATATAAAATAAAGTATATAGTTAAATATAAAAAAAATATATAGTTAAATAGAAAATAAAGTATATAGTGAAATATAAAATAAAGTATATAGTGAAATATAAAATAAAGTATATAGTGAAATATAAAATAAAGTATATAGTGAAATATAAAATAAAGTATATAGTGAAATATAAAGTATAGTATATAGTGAAATATTAAATCAAGTATATAGTGAAATATAAAATAAAGTATATAGTGAAATATAAAATAAAGTATATAGTGAAATACAAAATAAAGTATATAGTTTAATATAAAGTATAGTATATAGTGAAATCTAAAGTATAGTATATAGTGAAATATAAAATAAAGTATATAGTGACATATAAAATAAAGTATATAGTGAAATATAAAAAAAGTATATAGTAAACTATAAAATAAACTACATTGTTAAATATAAAAAAAGTATATATTGAAATATATAATAAAGTATGTAGTGACATATAAAATAAAGTATATAGTGAAATATAAAATAAAGTATATAGTGAAATAAAAATAAAGTATATAGTGAAATATGAAATAAATTATATAGAAAAATATAAAGTATAGTATATAGTGAAATATAAAATAAAGTATATAGTAAAATATAAAATAAAGTACATAGTGAAATATAAAATAAAGTATATAGTGAAATATAAAATGAAGTATATAGTGAAATATAAAATAAAGTATATAGTGAAATATAAAATAAAGTATATAGTGAAATATAAAGTATAGTATATAGTGAAATATAAAATAAAGTATATAGTGAAATATAAAATAAAGTATATAGTGAAATATAAAATAAAGTATATAGTGAAGTAAAAATAAAGTATATAGTGAAATATGAAATAAATTATATAGAAAAATATAAAGTATAGTATATAGTGAAATATAAAAAAAAGTATATAGTGAAATATAAAATATAGTATATAGTTAAATATAAAATAAAGTGGTACTCCTGCAGTATTTTACCCACCGATTTCACGATCTTAGCCGAGCGTTGACGAACGCTTTCGGCGTTAACGCCGACGAAAGCCGAGAATTCGGAGCTACGGTGCAAGAACGCTAAAAGTATGTGAATAGCAACAACATTACAAGGAACAGATATTACACACACACACACAACAAAATGGATAAAATTAATACAAAAAATTTGGATAAAATAAATCACAAACACTTACCGTAAGTTTTTTTTAAAGTAGAATAAATTTATTTTGTTGAATATTTTTTTTTTTTGGTTCATTTTGTTTTCCGATAGCTTTTTTTTGGGGGGGGGGGAGTAAGCAACAGTAATAAACACTTCAATGTTTTTTTTTTGTGTGTGTTTTTAACAAAACGTTATTAAACAGTAACAACAATGTTTTTTTTTGTTTTTTTTTTCAGTAATGTTTGTAGGGGGGGGGGACAACAATTACTGTTTATCTTTAGTTCCGACTGGAAGATTTTCTACTGACAGTAGGGAGCAAAGGGTTTTCAGAGGATGTGGAAAGAAGCTCCTTCCCAAACCGGGTAGCCTTCCGCGATTTGATTTATTATGGAGACAAAAGGGTTGTGTCCACATTTTTGTCTCCACATAAATTCGCATAAATATGTTTCCAACAGCTCCCGGTTTTTTTTTTTTTATATATATATATCGCTAAATTAAATAGCTGAAATGAAAGGCTGTGTATTTTTACTTAGAACAATAAAATAACTGAAATGAAACGCTATGTGTGTAATTTCAATGAAAATTATTCGTCTGCTGCGCGTTCGTTTGAAGCGCCCTGATTGGCTGATAGAGTATCGTACCGCTCGCCATGTTCCGGCGTTTTCCGACGGATGTCGATCAACGCTCGGCTAAGATCGTGAAATCGGTGGGTAAAATACTGCAGGAGTACCAATAAAGTATATAGTTAAATATAAAATAAAGTATATAGTGAAATATAAAATAAAGTATATATTGAAATACAAAATAAAGAATATAGTTAAATATAAAATATAGTATATAGTCAAATATTAAATCAAGTATATAGTGAAATATTAAATGAAGTATATAGTGAAATACAAAATAAAGTATATAATGAAATATAACATAAAGTATATAGTGAAATATAAAGTATAGTATATAGTGAAATATTAAATCAAGTATATAGTGAAATATAAAATGAAGTATATAGTGAAATACAAAATAAAGTATATAGTTTAATATAAAGTATAGTATATAGTGAACTCTAAAGTATAGTATATAGTGAAATATAAAATAAGGTATATAGTGAAATACAAAATAAAGTATATAGTTTAATATAAAGTATAGTATATAGTGAACTCTAAAGTATAGTATATAGTGAAATATAAAATAAAGTATATAGTGACATATAAAATAATGTATATAGTGAAATATAAAAAAAGTATATAGTTAAATATAAAATAAAGTACATTGTTAAATATAAAATAAGTATATATTGAAATATATAATAAAGTATGTAGTGACATATAAAATAAAGTATATAGTGAAATATAAAATAAAGTATATAGAAAAATATAAAGTATAGTATATAGTGAAATATAAAATAAAGTATATAGTGAAATATAAAATAAAGTATATAGTGAAATATAAATTAAAGTATATAGTGAAATATAAAATAAAGTATTTAGTGAAATATAAAATGAAGTATATAGTGAAATATAAAATAAAGTATATAGTGAAATATAAAATAAAGTATATAGTGAAATATAAAGTATAGTATATAGTGAAATATAAAATAAAGTATATAGTGAAATATAAAACAAAGTATATAGTGAAATATAAAATAAAGTATATAGTGAAATATAAAATATAGTATATAGTGAAATATAATATAAAGTATACAGTGAAATATAAAATAAAGTATATAGTGAAATACAAAACAAAGTATATAGTGAAATATTAAATATAGTATATAGTTAAATATAAAGTATAGTATATAGTGAAATACAAAATTAAGTATATAGTTAAATATAGAATACAGTATATAGTGAAATAAAAAATAAAGTATATAGTGAAATATAAAATAAAGTATATAGTGAAATATAAAATAAAGTATATAGTGAAATATAAAATAAAGTATATAGTGAAATATTAAATAAAGTATATAGTGAAATATAAAATAAATTATATAGTGAAATACAAAATACAGTATATAATGAAATATAAAATGAAGTATATAGTTAAATACAAAATAAAGTATATAGTGAAATATAAAATAAAGTATATAGTGAAATATAAAATAAAGTATCTAGTGAAATACAAAATAAAGTATATATTGAAATACAAAATAAAGTATATATTGAAATATAAAATAAAGTATATAATGAAATATAAAATAAAGTATCTAATGAAATATAAAATAAAGTATATAATTAAATATTAAAAAAAAGTATATAGTAAAATACAAAATAAAGTATATAGTTAAATATAAAATAAAGTATATAGTGAAATACAAAATAAAGTATATATTGAAATGTAAAATGAAGTATATAGTTAAATACAAAATAAATATATAGTGAAATATAAAAAAAGTATATAGTGAAATACAAAATAAAGTATATAATAAAATATAAAATAAAGTATATAGTTAAATATAAAAAAAGTATATAGTGAAATACAAAATAAAGTATATAGTGAAATATAAAATAAAGTATATTGTGAAATACAAAATAAAGTATATAATGAAATATAAAATAAAGTATATAGTGAAATATAAAATAAAGTATATAGTTAAATATAAAATGAACTAAATAGTGAAATAAAAAATAAAGTATGTAGTGAAATATAAAATAAAGTATATAGTGAAATATAAAATAAAGTATATAGTTAAATATAAAATATTGTATATAGTGAAATATAAAATAAAGTATATAGTGAAATATAAAGTAAAGTATATAGTGAAATACAAAATATAGTATGTAGTGAAATATAAAATAATGTATATAGTTAAATATAAAAGAAAGTATATAGTGAAATATAAAATAAAGTATATAGTGAAATATAAAATAAAGTATATAGTGAAATATAAAATAAAGTATATAGTGAAATATAAAATAAAGTATATAGTTAAATATAAAATAAAGTATACAGTGAAATATAAAATGAAGTATATAGTGAAATATAAAATGAAGTATATAGTGACATATAAAATGAAGTATATACTGAAATATAAAATAAAGTATATAGTGAAATACAAAATAAAGTATATAATGAAATATAAAATAAAGTATATGGTGAAATATAAAATAAAGTATATATTGAAATGTAAAATAAAGTATGTAGATAAATATAAAATAAAGTATATAGTTAAATATAAAATAAAGTATATAGTGAAATATAAAATAAAGTATGTAGTAAAATATAAAATAAAGTATATAGGGAAATATAAAATAAACTATATAGTTAAATATAAAATATTGTATATAGTGAAATATAAAAAAAAGTATATAGTGAAATATAAAATAAAGTATATAGTGAAATAAAAAATATAGTATGTAGTGAAATATAAAATAAAGTATATAGTTAAATATAAAAGAAAGTATATAGTGAAATATAAAATAAAGTATATAGTGAAATATAAAATAAAGTATACGGTGAAATATAAAATAAAGTACATAGTGAAATATAAAATAAAGTATATTGTGAAATATAAAATAAAGTATATATTGAACTATAAAATAAAGTATATAGTAAAATATAAA
Source organism: Euprymna scolopes (assembly GCF_053919585.1). Taxonomy (NCBI): domain Eukaryota; kingdom Metazoa; phylum Mollusca; class Cephalopoda; order Sepiida; family Sepiolidae; genus Euprymna; species Euprymna scolopes. The sequence goes on from NC_136509.1 coordinate 64,873,538, forward strand.
ATAAAGTATATAGTGAAATATACAATAAAGTATATAGTGAAATATAAAATGAAGTATATAGTGAAATATAAAATAAAGTATATAGTGAAATATAAAATGAAGTATATAGTGAAATATAAAAAAAAGTATATAGTGAAATAGAAAGTATAGTATATACTGAAATATAAAATAAAGTATATAGTGAAATATAAAATAAAGTATATAGTGAAATATAAAATAAAGTATATAGTGAAATATAAAATAAAGTATATAGTGAAATATACAATAAAGTATATAGTGAAATATAAAATAAAGTATTTAGTGAAATATAAAATAAAGTATATAGTGAAATATAAAGTATAGTATATAGTGAAATATAAAATACAGTATATAGTTAAATATAAAATAAAGTATATAGTGAAATATAAAATAAAGTATATAGTTAAATATAAAATAAAGTATATAGTGAAATATAAAATAAAGTGTATAGTGAAATATAAAGTATAGTATATAGTGAAATATAAAATATAGTATATAGTGAAATATAAAATAATGTATATAGTGAAATATAATGTATAGTATATAGTGAAATATAAAAAAAAGTATATAGTGAAATATAAAATAAAGTATATATTGAAATATAAAATAAAGTATATATTGAAATATAAAATAAAGTATATAGTGAAACATAAAATAAAGTAATATGTGAAATATAAAATAAAGTATATATTGAAATATAAAATATAGTATATAGTGAAATATAAAATAAAGTATATAGTGAAATATAAAATAAAGTATATAGTGAAATATAAAATAAGTATATAGTGAAATATAAAATAAAGTATATAGTGAAATATAAAATAAAGTATATAGTGAAATATAAAATAAAGTATCTAGTGAAATATAAAATAAAGTAATATGTGAAATATAAAATATAGTATATAGTGAAATATAAAATAAAGTATATAGTGAAATATAAAACAAAGTATATAGTGAAATATAAAATAAAGTATATAGTGAAATATAAAATAAGTATATAGTGAAATACAAAATAAAGTATATAGTGAAATATAAAATAAAGTATATAATGAAATATAAAATAAAGTATATAGTGAAATATAAAATAAAGTATATAGTTAAATATAAAATAAAGTATATATTGAAATATAAAATAAAGTATATAGTGAAATATAAAATAAAGTATATAGTGAAATACAAAATAAAGTATATAGTTAAATATCAAATATAGTATATAGTGAAATATAAAATAAAGTATATAGTGAAATATAAAATAAAGTATATTGTGAAATATAAAATAAAGTATATATTGAAATATAAAATAAAGTATATATTGAAATATAAAATAAAGTATATATTGAAATATAAAATAAAGTATATAGTGAAATATAAAATAAAGTATATTGTGAAATATAAAATAAAGTATACAGTTAAATATAAAATAAAGTATATATTGAAATATAAAATAAAGTATATAGTGAAATATAAAATAAAGTATATATTTAAATATAAAAGAAGTATATATTGAAATATAAAATAATATATATAGTGAAATATAAAATAAAGTATATTGTGAAATATAAAATAAAGTATATAGTGAAATATAAAATAAAGTATATATTGAAATATAAAATAAAGTATATATTGAAATATAAAATAAAGTATATAGTGAAATATAAAATAAAGTATATAGTGAAATATAAAATTAAGTATATATTGAAATATAAAATAAAGTATATAGTGAAATATATAATAAAGTATATATTGAAATATAAAATTAAGTATATATTGAAATATAAAATAAAGTATATAGTTAAATATAAAATAAAGTATATATTGAAATATAAAATAAAGTATATAGTTAAATATAAAATAAAGTATATAGTGAAATATAAAATAAAGTATATAGTGAAATATAAAGTAAAATAGTAAAATAAGAATTGCGCGATGGTACTTCTCTTGCACATTGTATTCGTCCAATGGCCATACGAAACGGTCGGAACAAATGCCGTAGCTAACAGAGTTATTGTCTTTTATTTCTATCTTTTGTATTATTTTCACAGAAAAGGCGCGAATTGCGAACCCTTCTCTCTACTATCATGGCGTCATTTTCACTTATATTCTATACGCACATATATAGAAAGAGGGTTGTGTTGACTATAATCGTTTTACGCAAATATTACACAATTATAAATCATGTAGATTATCTGCATGAATATAATTACACGTAATAGTTAACTAAAGATGATCATCCCATAAAGAACACCGATAAAACTAATACAGAAATTAATTTAAATGAATGTTTAAAAGAATATGCAAATTGGCTAGATCTTTTGCAGACAAATGCAATTCCTTGATATGTATATAGCACAGTTGTATTTTATTTTCAAATATATAGAAAAATGGGGTTCTTGATACGAATATCAATACATAAAAAATAATTAATAGGAGTTAAGATTAGTAGGACAACTCTGATATAAAATTGATATGTATTGGGAATGTTTTTATGCTTTTAATTCGTTTTGTCTTAAAATATTGATATATTAATTCGTTTTGTAGAAATATATATAATGTTTAAATAGTTGGTCTGGAAATGATTTATTTTATTTAACTAACAGATATGACCATGGCAGATATTATAACTTTAGAATCTTAAAGCAATGGCGATTAAGAGACGATTTAGTTTAAAGTTATTGCTCGGTGAGTAGATAAAATAATAGCTGATATGGTTGGAAAATAAGTTAGGCTGAAGATATTAGCTTTTTATTTTAAAATAAAAATGGTAGAATGAACTAGACAAGACAGACAACTTGCTCAAAGATATTAGTTTAATGTCATATAGAGTTGACTAAAAAACTTATTTGTATTTTAAAATAAAAATGGTAGAAAGGACAAGACAGAAAACTTCCTCGGAGGCATGAGTTTAATGTCACATAGGATTGGGTAGAAACTTCTTTTATTTTAAAATAAAAATGGTAGAAAGGACTGGAAAAAATGGACACATTGTTAGTATTTGATTAAGGTTATATAGAGTTGGGTGGAATACTTATTATTTTAAAATTAAAAATAGTATAAAGAAACTGAAAATAAACGAACATAATGTTCATAACTTCAAATAATCTTCAATTCATCAAGTTTTTTATTTGTTTTGTATGGTAGAATTTCTTTGTGTGACGGCGTATAATTTAGTTGAAATTACAAATACGAAAACACCGAAGCAGAACTTATTATGCAAATCTACACTTTTAGATCATGTTGTCACTTTTCAATTTTAATTTATTAATTGCATCTTTATATAGCTATCAATATTGTATGAAAGTATTGCTAATATTAAAAAGCTCGACAAAAAAAGTTAAAGAATAAACTTCATATTAAATAAATCTCAAATAAAAATGGTAGATGTTGAACAAGAAATAAATAAAGTTCAATTTTGTAACTAAAGACGCGGCATTAAAACCGTTAATCTAAATTGGAAATAATATAGGTCAACTTTAAAAATAATAATTAATATTTAAAAATATCAACTTTAAAAATAATAATTAATATTTAAAAATATCAACTTTAAAAATAATAATTAATATTTAAAAATATCAACTTTAAAAATAATAATTAATATTTAAAAATATCAACTTTAAAAATAATAATTAATATTTAAAAATATCAACTTTAAAAATAATAATTAATATTTAAAAATATCAACTTTAAAAATAATAATTAATATTTAAAAATATCAACTTTAAAAATAATAATTAATATTTAAAAATATCAACTTTAAAAATAATAATTAATATTTAAAAATATCAACTTTAAAAATAATAATTAATATTTAAAAATATCAACTTTAAAAATAATAATTAATATTTAAAAATATCAACTTTAAAAATAATAATTAATATTTAAAAATATCAACTTTAAAAATAATAATTAATATTTAAAAATATCAACTCTAAAGAACGAAACTTCAGCTTTGAATGCATGTAATTTAACTTTTATTGAAACTAGCTTAACTTGCAAAATAAAATCTCAAATGTATGTGAACTAAAATCAACTTCTAATTTAAATAATTCGATTGCAAATTAAGAACATTCATCAAGTTCTATATATACATTATATTATATTGATGTTTAAAACTGAACTTTACATAAAAAGCAGTTTCTCAAATACATATAAAGTTTAATGCTACTTAGAATGTAAAGTTTACAATTCAATTAAAAAAACTTCAACATCGAATTTAAACTGATAACTTATACAGTTAGCACTCAGTTTAAGTTAGAAAAGTGTTCAATTGTTCTAAACAATAAAGCATTAATAAACGAAACAAAGTGTAGAGTTATAAATTAGTGGTGTCTTCAGTATTCTGATTCATGACTTGTTTCTCGGATGATGATGATGATGATGATGATGATGATGATGATGATGATGATGATGATGATGATGATGATGATGATGATGATGATGATGATGATGATGATGATGATGATGATGATGATATTTTTTTTTTTTTTTTTTTTTTAATTTGCTTCAAGTTAAATTTAATTTGGATTAATTTGATATTGTATGTTCCAATTTTATACTGACCTTCATTTTGCTTTGATGTTGACTTCTTCGTAATTTGATTTTGATTTCTTTGATTGATCTTTATTAATTTAAAATTGAGTTTAATATTTGATCTTTTTAGAATTTCTTCACTTTAACTTTTTTTCAATCTAGGTCTTTCGGTTTGATTCTTTTATAAATGTTAAATCATAGTTTTTCTACTGCATTCACGTAAATTTCTTTGTCGCATGTTGCAGGAACATCCGCTATTTCAGCAGACATCCAACCATAAACAACATGATGTGGTGGGGGGAGAATTCGGAATGCCAATGGCGCCTGCAATTTATGACTAGACAAAAGCCCGCGATGAAATGTCTACACATCGAGTATTTATGGCTGCCATGTTGTTGTCATTTAAATATTTGTCATTTGTAATTGTCTTTTTATTGTCATAAGAAACAATGGAAAGAGAAGAAAACAAACGACAATCAAAAGTCATTTTATAAAGCGATAGAAGGAATTTTAAAAAGAAAAGAAAAAGAAGTGAAAATAGATATGTTATAAAATACATCGTCGTGTTGTGATACAAAGTCATTAAAGGCTTTGGCTTTTGCATAATCAAATTTCGTTAAACAGGCAACTCGCTTTAAATTGATGAAATACCAACTAGTGGCACATTTCATTTTTTAGGTTCCATATAGCAAAGAGATACAGGTTGGATTAACTATATACACGTAGACTGCTTAGAATTCGTAAAGACATTATCCAAGTTATTAGTTTCTCTCCTGCAAATAAATAGAAAGAATATGGAAGGAAACAAAATAGAGGAAAAAAGATAAAAAATATAAAAGAAAATATGTTTATTAATAGCTGTTGTTAATATATCATAAAATTAGAGGAATGTGAAGTTCTATGGGAGAATTCCTCTTTCTCTTTTGCATAAAACTAAAATCAAACAAAATATAACCTTCACACTTTTCATGTGTGTACCAAAATACAGAAAGATCAGTTAATCAATTTATGAATTAATTGTTTGCATACAAAAATATAAATATCTACCATACATAGCTACATATAACCCAATGGTATGTGTTTCGCCGTTTTTATGACTAACCACTGTGACTAAATCTAGCGACAATTGAAACCGGGATCCCAATGGTTGTGGTCTGTCATAATGTAGCATATAATCTTACTGTTCCTATTTACAATGCCTTCCCATGGGACAGTTAGACACTAGAGTCATTTTTTTAATGTGGAGAAAAAGAACAAAAATAAAAATTATCTCAGTCGTGAAGGATTTCTCCTCCACTGACAGAGAACAAGAAATTGAAGTGTAGAGCTGAAGAACAGATACTACACTTTGATCGAAGGCCAAGATAATCTAACTGTTGCTAAACAAACTATCTCTGCATATGCAACTTTTGGTTTTATTGCTTTATTTTGTTTTCTTTTTGTCAAGTGTCGGCTTCTGCTGCAACCGCTTGTATAATTTGAAACTACATTCTTCAGAGTGTTTGATCTAGAATTTAAGATTATGAGTATACTCTGAACAGCTACGCCACATACTTGAGAACAAAATCTCGCCGTCCAACTTGAGAGTAAATTTGCAGTATTATCCCATCAGCTTATACCGAAGTATTTGCTAAATGTATCTTCATGGTTGCATTTACACTTCTTCACTTACTGGATCAGTGCAGCTTCCCGTTGTCAAGGGTGGCCTTCAACGAAGTTGCGACTTTTTCTCTGTCGAAGCATCCATTTGTCAATGGCCGCCAGATGAAATATAACAACTCGTAAATAATGGACTAATTTGCATTCAAGTTTACTCCATTAAAGCTCCTGCGTTCTGTCTAATGTATATACATGTTAACAGGCTAACCTCGTGAACGGCGTAGTTCTTCAGCCACACATACGCTCATTCACTGTGTAGAGGTGGCAGTTTTGCGTCATGGTGGATAACAATCGAGGATGCCACGAATAAGAAATCTCGGAAAGGTTCTACTCTCTAAAACCTCTTTAGCCAAAGTATCTGCATAAGTATATATAATTTTGACTAAAAGAGTTAAATATTATCGCGCTTGTTATCTATTAAAAGAAAATAGGACATTTTGTTTTATTTATAACATGAAAATTATAGAAATATAGGGAAATTTTATTTGTATCTATTTTCCTCTAATCAATAGTGAATAGATTCTTTGCCTCACTTTAAAAATTAAAATGATATGAAAATTAAGAATAAAAAATAATATAGGAATAAAAAGTAATGTGTGATTGGTCTAAAAAGACATAGGATCCTCATTCGATCCCAGGTAATCATAATTCTTTCTGCAAATTATATAAAGTCGTTGTTCCTCTCTGTTCATTCACATTTATACATATATATATATATATATATATATATATATATATATATATATATATATATATATATATATAAGAACAAGTAGTTAATAAGACATGTTAAAAAAACACTTTGAAAAAGAGTTAAAAACATATTTAATTTTAAATATATATATATATATATATTCATTCTAAAAGTATATTATACATCGTATTTAGATGCGTGTCTTTCATTTTGACAATAGAGTGTACAATATTACTCTGGGGTGTCTATTATTGGCAAATACCCCCCAAAAATATATGGCTTTTTATTTAACATTATTTCAATCTTACCTTGAAATTTTTTAAGATTGGAAAAATAAGAAATGTAACATAGGTTTAAGAGTGCACAACGGTTTCACTTCAAAAATTATATATTATAAAATGTAAAAATAAGAATTAAAATAGAATATGGTGTCATGGCTTCGATCAAAACTGAACACAAAATACTATCTTTAATAAAATAAAAACGTCGGGTCCTTTTGATAGTTATTATTCAGTTAGGTAATAATCATTTTTTCAATCATGCTTTGTTTAATTTGATAGGCATTCTTTGTCTATTTGATCTGATAAGAATTTTTATCAAATCAAAAATCTAAAACATTTGTCTAAATAACACAAAGCGGAAAACTGGTAGCCGTCATGTGATGTATATTCTCTCTCTCTCTCTCTCTCTCTCTCTCTCTCTCTCTCTCTCTCTCTCTCTCTCTCTCTCTCTCTCTCTTCAAAAGGATATGTACATAGTATCGCCGATATTGAGCATGTTCTCTTCGGCGTGGAAAATCACAAACTCTTTAGGAAAGAAAAGGAAATAAAAACAGGAGGAAAGTATAAATAAAACACAAATCAATTTCCATGATCATAACATGTTAAAAATAATGAATGTCGCCAAACAAGAAAATCAATGAAATTTAACGTAATGTAATTAACAAGGAAAGGGAAAAACGCCAATTGAAAACATAACCTCATTAAGAATAACGTTTTTCGTTATCTGAGAGGTAGTAAAAAAGAGAAAGGAGGATTTCGCTAATGTTATAGAAAACATAATGACGGATGTCATGCGAATAATAATAATAATAATAATAATAATAATAATAAGAAGAAGAAGAAGAAGAAGAAGAAGAAGAAGAAGAAGAAGAATGATGATGATGATGATGATGATGATGATGATGATGATGATGATGATTGCCCGCTATTGCCCAACAAGAGGAACAACATTGGTTGAACTCACAGAAAACGATTGCATTTCATAGTAGATAGTAAAGACCAAGGAGGAAACCCACCATCCAAAACTCGAGTAGAAGGAAGTGGAGGTTAATGGTATCATTAGAAGGCTTATTGTAATTAAAATTCCATAAACATCGATCGACTACTATCAATTCTAACTCATAGTAAAGACTATTGCGAGAACACAAAGTGATTTGTAATGGTTACAGAAAGGAGAGGGAAATACTGTAAATCTAAAGAGACTTGTTGTCACTCAGACCACAAAGAACCCTGACTGTTTTTTGTCATTTGCGATGACTTGTGTGAAAACTGCTACCAATTAAGAAATAATGATAATAACTATTATAATCCCATGGAAATTCCACGGTTGGTTTCTTCTTTACAATTAAATTATTATAAAAAGTTCAAATCCGATAAAATATCAGAATTTTAGATGATAATCTACGTTTATAGTAAATATAAAAGTTATGTTAATATTAATTCGACAAGTTTTAGTTAATAATGTACTTAGCTAAAACCAGTTCGCACACAACTTTATCTTCTCAGCATATTCAGTTCCGGGCCTAATTTTTTGGTCGAATTACGCCTGTATTTGCGCCGAAATAACTCGTTAACAAATATGATTTCAATTTTTCTAAAAATTTTCTAAGTTCTAGAATTAAAAAGAATAATTATTGTATCAATCGTACTTTCGATTTTTCGTCGAATCATTTTCAATTGATAAAAAACAAAATCAATAAATTATCTTCGGACAGAGCGTCAGAATTAGCATCCCACAATAAATTGTATTTGTAAAAAATTTCACTCAAATCATATGTAATGTTATTTATTGTGGGTTTCTTGCTTATAGAGAGTTTAAACCATTTTTTTTATTAGTTTTTATATATATGATATTTCGTTTAATTAACTAAAATATGTTTCAATTCATGTTTTTGATTGCTGGTAAACTGAACGATAATTTATCAGGTATTGCTAAGGAAATTTATGCCAATGTAGCTTATTATTATTATTATTATTATTATTATTATTATTATTATTATTATTATTATTATTGCTGTTGTTGTTGTTGTTGTTGCTGTTGCTGTTGTTGCTGTTATAATTATTATTATTATTGTAATTATTATTATTATTGCTTCATTGTTATTATTGTTTTATTGTTGTTATTGTTATAATATCATTATTAGTGTTATTATTGTAATTATTATCATTGTTATTATTATTGTAATTATTATTATTGTTATTATTATTGTTTTATTGTTATTATTGTTCTATTGTTATTGTTGTTATTATTATCATTATTGTTGTTGTTATAATCATTATCATTATTGTTATTGTTATTATTATTTTTATTATTATTGTTATTATTCTTAATGTTATTATTATTATCATTATCATTATTATTATTATCATTATTATTATTATTATTATTATTATTATTATTATTATTATTATTATTATATAAACACAATCATCATCATCATTATTTATCCACGAGGAGTAGTCACACAGGCCATCGTCAAAGATTTTTCTTTGAGAAAAATCTGTAGTGTTCTCTGGAGTCTGAGTGACAACACGTCACCCCAGATTTCCAGTACTTTCCACCTCTTGCAGATTAATTTGCATTATCGCAATAGCCGCTACCATTTGCTTTTAGTTAGTAGCGACCATTAGTCTTCACTGGAATTTTGATGGCAATAAGCCTCCCTAAGGTCCCAGTTCTCTTTGCACTCATCCAGCCGGGGTCTGGCTACGGCTTTCTCTCCTTGGTTTTTCCATCCACCTTCACCTTTAGTGCGGCACTTGTTTATGGTGATACAAAACAAAAAGAAAAAAACCGGATGGAGCTTACATTTTTTCAGTTTCAGTTTTCATAATTCCATGTGGTGTTTCTTTGTGTTTTATTTCTATGGCAGTTTCTACGAGGGGCGTGCAATAAGTAATGCCCCTGACCCACGTCCAGTTATCTGATCTAGCTGAAATTTTGCATGTGCAATGATTTCTATCTCTATGGGTCATGTGGCAAATTACAGCTCTGAACTAATTGTCGTTTCTGTTTTACAGGTGTTTGAACTGAGTCAGGTGTGAAATGGAGCCTGTTGAATGTCGAGCAGTGATTCGGTTTTTGTATTTGAAAGGACGCACACCACGGGAGACTTTTGATGAAATGAAAGAAACTTATGATGATAATGCCCCATCATATGACCTTGTAAAACGCTGGCATCGTGAATTCAAATATGGCCGGAAGTCTGTGGAAACAGCTCCCAGACCTGATCGCCCTCTTCTGCCATTGATGAGGCTTCTGCCATTTTGGAAAATCGGCGCATTACTATTCGCCAAATAGTCCAAGATGCCAAGATTAGTACAGGGTTTGTGGAAACTATCATTCATGACCATTTGCATATACATAAGGTGTCTGCCAGATGGATTCCCAGGTTGCTCACACCATTCCAGAAGCGAGAACGCGCCGAGTGCTCGAGGATGAATTTGGAGATGTGCCAAGAAGATGAGTCAAAGTTTTTCAAAAGACTGATTACACAGGATGAAATCTGGGTCCATCACTATGATCCAGAGACCAAAGCCCAGTCAATGCAGTGGAAGCACTTGGACTCACCACCTCCAAAGAAGGCAAGGGTGCAGTCCTCTGCTCGCAAGGTCATGCTCACAGTCTTCTGGAACCAGGACGGAGTAGTGATGACAGATTTCCTAGCAAAGGGTATCACAATTACAGGAGCCTATTATGCTTCACTTTTGAGGAAATTAAGGGAAGCTATCAAAATCAAGAGGCGGGGCAAGATCAGCAAAGGTACCCTCCTCCTGCAGGACAACGCTCCAGTCCACAACTCGCATGTCACCAGATCAGAAGCACGGGCGTGTGGTTATGGAATCCTACCCCATCCTCCCTACTCTCCTGACCTTGCACCCTCTGACTTTCGCCTCTTCCCAGCCATTAAGTTGTTTTTGAAAGGAAAGCGTTTCCCAGATGATGCAGGCTTGATTTCTGAAGTCACGTCGTGGTTGGAGGACCAACCTGGGGTGTTCTACAAAAACGGTCTCCAGATATGCATCAAAAGATGGGAGAAATACATAATTCTGGGTGGTTCCTATGTAGAGAAAAACTAATAACTGTGCCAAGTTCCCTTGCTCTACTATGGGAAGTGGGTCAGGGGCATTACTTATTGCACGCCCCTCGTATATGTCCATCTAGCGCATGTAGATCATGCGTCTTAATCTCCGCATTCAAGTATTTTCCTTTTCAGCAGTTTTCATTATTGTTATCCGTTGTATGTTCTCAACCATCCCTCTAATTTTAATTTCTCTCATTCTTTTTTTTTTCAAAGTTTTCCGATATTTTTCATGTATTTCCTACTATTAGTGGAGTTATCTTGACTCTCTTCGTCTTCCAACCCCCTTTCAGCTCTCTGGCCAATTCTGTATATTTTCTCTGCTTTTGTTTCTCCTTGACCTTCACTTAGCGGTCTGCTGGAACGACAATACCTACAATCTGGTAGAACTTTTCCTTCTTGTTTACTATTATGACATCCGATCTTCTTGTTTGAATGGGTTTATCCGTTTGTATATCCATGTCCCATAGGATTTTGTGACTTTCACTTTCAAGTACTTCTGCCGGTTTGTACTTTTACGATTTGTCTGGGTGTTCAAGATGTAGTTGTCTGCATAATTCCTGGTGTACTGCCTTCCTCCTTAATGCTATTTACTTTTTATTTACTTTTTGTGCTAGTTTGTGGTATTCGCTCATTATATGGTTTATTATTATGTCTCTTTGTCCAAAGAGTCTGCATTTGTTGGTTTCTTGTGTCTTGTCAATCCTTGCTTTGATGTGATTGGTTCCAATCACGTTATCTTGTGCGGGTATTATTCAGTATTCAGTTTCTGTTTAAGTTTCCTTTTTGTAGCCATGCCCAAGTGTTTTCATTAATCTCATCTTTTGTCATCCGTATGAATCGTTCATGTAGTTGTTTCTCTTCACATTTTTTTATTTTCTTGTCTTATCCCTCGTCTCTTCTTTTTCTATCTTGTTCACTTTTTCAGTGTCTCTAGCTGCAGTAATTATTTTCTCGGTGTTCTAATGTTATTTTTGGTTCATTTACACAGTCTTCTATGCAAACTCGCCCTCTTCCTCCGTCTTTCCTTTTCACATAGAGTTGGTCAGTATCATACTTTGAGTGTAGTACATTGTGCATAGTCACGAGTTTCCTGGTCTTCTGGTTGAGATGCTTCATTTCTTTTTTTTTTGCCCAACTTATAAACCGCACAGATTATCTTACTAGTGACACTGCCTATGTATTTATACCTTTAATTAGATTGCTACATAGTTTTATATAGTTTAGCTGCGAGGAGTTTTATTGTTCTTCTGAGGTATTCCATACCAATTTTCTCTTTCGTTTCTGTTGCTTTGATGGCGTCTACTTCCAGAACTCACAAATATTTGTTGCTATCATGTTCATCTAATGCCTTTATCTCTATTTGATTGGGTAGTATCACTGCTTACAGTTTTCCCTTCACATGGTCAGTAGTGCGCACTTTTCCATAGAGAATTCCATTGGCTGAATATTCTTGTATTTATTAGCAGTTTTTATTATTATTATTATTATTATTATTATTATTGTTGTTGTTGTTGTTGTTGTTATTGTTGTTGCTGCTGCTGCTGCTGCCGTCGTTGTCATTGTCGTTGTTGTTGATGATTTTTTGGTCTTATCTTTTGGTAATAAATAATTTACTTTATCTCAGTAGGAAGTCTATATCAGTGTACAATATATCAGATGACTTTTTCATCAAAGTTTGGTAACATTTGAGTGCAATAGTGTAGGTTAGTAGGGTTATAATTATTATGCTAGCATTATTATTAGATTTAATATTTTATGTAAATTAGATGACCACGATGGGAAAAAAGATTAACTCTTTCAGTGATATCAAGTAATATTAGAGAGTAGTTGATTCAGCAAAGAATTAAGGTGGAAATACATAGACGAAGAAAGAGTTGAATAATGTGTTAATTGTAAATTTTAACTAGAACAATTACATTTTTTTTTTGTTTCAAGCAAAGTATATGTTAGTGTGTATTTTGTGTTATTCATCTCTCAGGCCTTACATATAGATTGCGCCACTAATAAAATACATATTATTTTTATAAAGTACTACTCTTCAAATGATTAGTTTTAAATTGCAGTAATTTAAGTTAAGCGATTCTTGCAACTTTTCAAGAAAAAAATGGAGAAATTTTACTTCCATGTTGTTTTTATAAAGCATTATTTTCTCATAGGGAAAAACTGTTCAAGCTAATCAATGATCTAATATGTTTTATTCCGATTCGTTTTCGCCGGACACAAGGGTTAAAAGGTGGAAGGCACAAATAATGCTTTACGAAGGTTGCCCAAATTCGCTCGTCTTCTCGAAAAACATCGAAAAGATCGTCAAATTCGGCTTGGCTGATCATGAATAGAATGAATGTAAAATAGCAGAAGTGATGGAGATCCAATTGATGTTTAAGAACTATTGTTATAATTTCATAAAACTCGGGGTTATCTGTATTTTTAACGAAGGTCTTCCACCCTCTCTTTTCCAATTGAGTAAAACTTAATCTAAATATAGCCCAATAGCCTATGTACGCACCCTTACACCTAGCAGCGTGTTTCTAAATTGATAATGATCAGTTAATAAGTTTATGAGTGGATCATATATATCGTAGTATATAAACACATACTAAAAATTATATAAATACAATTTTACAAAGTGAAGGTTTTACCAAATTTACGTTAATTCAGATGAAACATGCGTAGTAACATGTTTTAATATAGTGTTTATATATATATATATATATATATATATATATATATATATATATATATATATATATATATATATATGAAAATGCCTATCTGTGTGTCTGCGTGTCTAGAGACTCGAGATTTGACATAAGGGTATTGAGATTTGGGAAAATTTTTTAATCCGTTTTCGGCCAGAAACTTTGCTGTGTAGGGGTTAAAATTCAACGATTTGACCTTTGAAAAACTCTACCAAACTCCTCCGCCAATTTTTAGTCTAAACTCTTGAAATTTGAAATGTAGATTACTTGGACATGGATAAAACTTTTTAATTTGATTTGAGCCGAAAGAAAAAATAAATGTTAAAGGTCAGAATTGGGGTTAAAGTTAACAAAAGATTGATCTCTGTGGTCTCTACCAAATTACTCGGCCGATTTCTGGTCTAAACATTTGAAATTTTACATAAAGGGTATTCAAAACCAGGGCAAGCTTTTTAACAGGTTTGAGTCCAAAATTTAAGCTTCCAAAGGGTCAAAGTTAAAAAGATTTGATTTTTGCGGTGTCTAACAAACTTTGCAGATCCTATCAAATTTCTCCGCCAATTTTGAGTCTAAACATTTGAAATTTTAGATGTAGATTACTTGAACATGGGTAAAACTTTTTATTTTGATGTGAGACCAAAATAGTAAATGTTAACGGGTCAAAATTTGGGTTAAAGTTTTAAAAAAATCACCTCTGCGGTTTCTATGAGATTACTCAGACAATATTTGGGTTAAACATTTTGAAATCTTACATAAAATGTATTCACACGTAGAGCAAGTTATGAACAGTACGTTGGGCCCGAACAAAGCCAAGCTTAACTGTTAGTATGTACACACACACACACACACACACACACACATATATATATATGTATATATATATATATATATATATATATTCACGTTCATCCCTAACAAGGCATATCGCAACTTAGACGTAAATGGCTAATATTTGAGACGATGCCTAGGAAAGATTAACAAGATGTTGATTTACGTTACATTAAAGCTTCTGCATATCAGTACAATCAACGAAGCAGGTAGCAGGAAGGGATTTCCAACGTCTAGCTATTTGAGGGAAAAAACTATTAGAGTAGAAAGCTTTCTGAAATTTAGGAAAATCCACAGTGAAGGAGTGAAATTTTGTTGCGAAGCGGGTTTGTCGGAGATATGTACGTCGAGGGGGGGGCACAAGTGCAACGAGTTCATCAGAGCACATTCCATCAAAATATGTTTTTTATTAAAAATTCTATAAAATGAAAATGAAAAAATGTAAATATTGCAGTTTTTTTCTTAGCTAATACCGTTATCTTAATTAGACATGGCTTATCAACACATCTGTCCGTCCATATTGAGCTCCGTGTATTTTACTTTCTTGGATAATCATCATTTTTTAATTATTCTAGAAACACTACATGCTAGCTTAACTGTTCGATAACTTGATAGAATGAATGGTTGAGAACCCCTAATTAAGCACGTTATACTTTCGAGTAAAACAAATCTGTTCGACTGACTTAAAATGGAAGATAGTGAGAGAGCGAGATTAAGAGAGGGATAGAGATTTTTCATTAGATAAGGTCACGTCATGTGAAATGAATTCACACTTTTACATAAGCGATTATTCTACGCTCATATTCGCCGATGTCGTCTCGACATTAACTGCCGAATTGTTCATTATAAGCAACATATGAATATAATAATGGGCGAAGAAGGAACGAATTTATCACCTCAGTTGCCATAACGACAATTATTAACTCTTCTACAAGAACACGTCATAGGAATTCATTTTCCATTATCATTTAATTATGCAAAGTCATTAAACAGAGACAGATTTTATGTTGTACACTGGGTTCGATTTCTGTATGGACTTCTTCTGGTTATGATGGTGTGGGCGAGACTCAGAAGAGACTCCACGTGGGGATTTTATGTCTGTGTGGAGCAAGATTGTTGCAATGAATAAACAAGAAATATATTAAAATATTAATCAGTTTCTTTCATTAATTTAAGGATGTATATTTTATGGCTGTGTCAGACATTATATATATATATATATATATATATATATATATATATATATATATATATAGCCAGTAGAGTTTAGTTTCCTAGAAGTAGTACATCCAATGAAACAACGTGTCTACCAAAATAGTGCTCAATGAGTGAACAGAGCAGGTATATTAATTTTATTTATACAAACATTAATGGCTACATATGTGCATACATGTTTCTGTAATCACCCACGTTGGGGGATTACGTCTTCAGGCCAAGAATTACCGTCGAAAGTGATATTTCCACCAAATACATTTTCCTATTTCGTTTATCAAGTTAGCATGCAACCTGGGTGGGAGTCATAAAAAACGGTAAAAGGATGAGTGAGGTCTTTGAAGATAATAAACATCTTTTTCATTTCCCTTTCCCTTCCAACCTAACTTTTGGTTTTATGGCATAAGGTACTTGAGAATTTAGTTTTCTTGTCTTGGAGTGTGTAAGTTAAGAACCTTAGCGATGGTCAACTAATACTGACCGGTGCCTTTTAATCTACATCCACCCACACACACATGCAACACACATACAACACACACATACACAGACACCGCCACACACACACACACACACACACACATTAATACGTATATCCAAAAGCGAATCCATGCTGTACGCTTTTTTTTATTCACAACACACATACTGAAACTATACAATAACTCTGAAACTACGCAGGAATAGAGTTAAAATTACATTAAGGTAAATAAAACCAAACAAAAATAAATAAAATTAAATAAAAATAAATAAAAATAAAATAAAATTAAAACAAATAAACAAACAAAATATGAATAAATATAAAACACAAAAGTTATCTAAACCCCACATGTACCTATATACATATATCAATATACTTATAAATGCCTACACTTTGCCACACCCGCGCATATATACACACACACATTACAGACATACAGAGACGAATAATAGCATTTTTCTTTACTTCTGTAGCGTGGTAACCCCTTCGTACATGCAATAGTATGCTACCACACTCCAGACGGGTGTGTATATATATATATATATATATATATATATATATATATAAACACACACACATACACACATACATACATATATATACATATATATATATACATATATACATACACACATATACATACACATATAACATATATATAAACAACATTCGGACATTCATACATTCTTGTAGTCTATATTGTTACAACAATCATATACGAGGCAGCCTATTCTAATAGTTCAGAAATATATATGCATATACATACATCTACATACAATACACACAGAAATACATCCATATAAAAACATACACACAGATATATTGATACACATATATATAAATATACAAACATACATGCATACATAAAATACACTTATACATACATACTCACACAAATATAGACATATACATATATACCTGTACCTTGCCACCAAATGATACATCTAAAGTGGAAACAGACATGAATACATTTACCATATAAATTCCCTTTTTCTATCAAACTCCACACGCATAGTTATATTTCATAGCCCCACCCGCTTGTTACATTTTCCTAAGTTATAGATTTTTTCGTAAAAATTTACACTACGTAAAAGTTTATATTGAATTCAGCATGAAGTTCATAGGCCTATCCTCATATTAAGCAAACACTCTTTCGATGGTAAGGCCGATATACATAAGATGTATCACGATACAATAATAATATATAATGGCACATGACAGAAATCAGAGTATTTAGGTAATACAAACCGAGTATACAAGCTTATATATTGTAGTACTTACCTTCATCTTTGTTTATTCACCCTAATTTCCTTATCCCCTTTTCTTTCATTCACCCTTCATTCCTTACTTTCTTTCATCTATATATTTCTTCATTTTTTTTTATATATATAAATTACTTTTCCTACCCGGGTATATAAAGATCTTATATCCATACATGCACACACCCAAAAATATCCATATGCATACATTATTACGAGGTTCACTCAAAAACAATCTATTACTCGTTTGGTTACAAATATACCTTCATACAGGTACTTGTTTCGGTTAGTAATACCATAACTGCTCGATGAAGTAGAATATTAAGCGACTTACGTAACCCATACCGGTATGATCATAGTTGCGACCTCACTTATCCTCTTTGTGGGGGGGGGTATTTGATGGGGGTTAGTTGTACTCATAGTTGTTCTAGTCTACTAATTTAGAGTTCTTTAAGTGCGTGTATTCTGAAATGTTTGCGGGATATAGCAGTTTCTTTTTTAATATTTAATAATTGTTCTCTGTCTTTAAACCTAGTTATCTCAAGTTTTTTCTGATAAGCATAATGGACATGGTGAGTTCAATGAGTGGCAAGTATTTGCCCTCCTAATAATCTTCCATTCTATACTAGGTGTTTTATTTTCTCTAACTAATTTCCAGTAATATAACGATAAGGAAGTGTCCTTTTCATATGTTTGATTACTCATCGAGCGTGTATGTCCATAGAATCTATTTTTGAAAGTCATTTGGGTACTCCCTATGTAGAATCTTTCGTCCCTTGGGTTCTCCACCGGGAATATTCTAGCTTGGTATACCACTGATGAGGTCAGACATTCATTTTTTATTGGATATTCCTCAGGCTTTTTACAGTTACATTTATTCACCGCAGTGTTTGCACTATTATTTTCATCTTCTCTATTAGTCGTCTTTAAAATTCTTCCATTATGCTTTTTTATCATCCTTTCTAAGTTATCACTACAGCTATAACTTAATTTTAATGTATTTTTATTAAATATTTTATGTAATATATTATTTGGTGGGAAATGCTTGTTAATAAGTTGTAAAAATTTTGTACCAAGTTTTGTTTTCAACATAATATTAAAGGGGGTGTGAACCAAATAATTTTCCTAATACGATTTCTAGATCCATTTGTGCTACTGTTAGTTACTTTATATTTTATCTGTATGTCCTTATACCCACTATTTTTAAGTGCTGTATTATAAATAGCTTTGCAATCATTGAAAGTTACTTCATTAGATGAATTGTTACTTATTCTACTTTCAATAGATAATGGTATATGTTTAATAATGGATGGTGGATGGTTAGACTGCGGGTATATATAAATAGGATTAGCATTATCCTTCATATATGGTTTATAAGTATTTAAATCAAGATCTAAAGTAACGTCAAGGAAATTAACCTGTTTTAAGTTAGCATTAACTTCTACTTTTAGGCCAAAATCTTTCATGTCCCTATGGATTGCTCTCCTAATCTGATCACATTTAACACTTGTAGCATTCTTCACTATTATGAGCCCATCATCACGATATAGGCCCATGTCCCTTCTATCAATAATATTATCTTTTGTTAAATTATAAATGATATAAAGTCCAACGAGATCTGTTGCCTCTGCAGAGTCCAGCGATCCCATTGATACCCCGAAAAAGTCGTTTTGCCCATTTTTTGGCCATTGTTCTCCGTTATAGACAAGGACAGTTGTGCGGCATTTCATAACGATATCGAAATTCTCATCGGAGACATTGGTATATATATATATATATATATATATATATATATATATATATATATATATATATATATATATATATATATATATATATATATATATTTGCTGTTGGCGTTGTTAGCGATATCAATAACTTCGAAACGCTGTTATTTAATTTTTCCCGCTACCTTACCGGTATTTTAAAGAGCTATAAGCTCTTTTTGCTAATCAATTATATATATATATATATATATATATATATATATATATATATATATATATATATATATATATATATATATACATGAGTCGCCCCTATTTTTATGGGACGTATATATTTATTTATTTATTTTATAATAAAACTAGCTGGCGTACGCGGCGTTGCCAGGTTGTATTTGATATATTTAAATATTCCGTCCTCATACATAATTATCTTATTAATGAAACAAAACCTTAATTCATAATGGCTTCTTTTTCCATATAACCCGTGAGGAAGGAACAGTCGATGCGTTTTATTTTATGGAAGTTTCGCCTAATCATCTTTTCTAGTTTAGTCTTTTATCTTTTTGCCCTGTACATATTTCCGGATATTTTGTTCCTCGGGTTCAATTTTCGTAAGTTTAATGGCTCTTTCTATGCCCTTTCTGGTGGCAGTTGTCACATTGTAGAGACACTCATTGTACCAATGTTTATTTCCACACCTCCAACATGGTCCAGGTGGATCTTTTCCCTGTTTCTTTCTCTGGTTATTTTTTGAAGTCGAATTTTTTTCAGCGTCTTTATTTAAGACCAGCCCTTGCACAAATATTAAGCATTTAAAATTATCTGCTGATAATTCCTTCAGTTTAAAATCGTCGCAATGTTTGTTCACTATACTTGCATAAGTAGTGTAGTCGTCTTCCACTCTTCTAGTAACATTCATACATTTATATCGCCTATGGAAAAGAGACGTTTTTGCAGAGAACAGTTCTGTAAGTAGCGTAACTGTTTCTTGGAAGCTCAACTCACTGGTCTTTTTGGGGAGAATAAAAATCACGAACTTTGTATGGTCGGCTGTTCCCAATTTCCTAAGCAAAATCCTAACTTTTTTCGCGTCTGATAAGGTACTACAATCCGATATAAAAAAAATATCCTTTTATTGTCTATAGTACTGGACGAAAGTGACATCATCTTCTAGATTATAATTGAAATTTTTAATAGCGGCCAACACAGCTGTTTGAGAAAATGCGTTATGATTATCGTCCGCTTTATTAACTTTGTCGCCTCCAGAATTTTTCTTTGTTCCTCCTGTATATTTATCAATATTTCCTCGAAGCGTTTCTGTTGTTGAAGCATTTTTTCTTCAAGTGCTTGTTTAAATCTCTCTTCTCTTTCTACTTGTTGCTGAATTTGCTGCTTTTGCAACGCGAAATTTTGCTCTGCCTGGAATTGGAACAATTTCAACAGTGAATCTTTGAATTTCGCATCCATCATACGAATTCAGTTTACAATTTACGCTTGTATAAAATAAATATTCCTTAGTAAAAAAACAACAACCAAGTTTTCTTTCCCAATTCTTTTGTTTGAAGAACAACAGTTTAACAGCCCTTTTGTAACTTCAACGCTATATTTCTAGTCTTACTAGAAGCAATCCAGCGAAATAACATTTGTTTAACGTTTTTTTTATTTGCACGCGTTTTTACGTAGCAAAAATAAAATCCGTCTGTCGTTTTTACGTAGCAAAAATAAAATCCGTCTTGCCACTAATACGAAACTAAAATTAACCGTAACGTTAATGCAAGGTTGTTACGGCCATATTATAAATATAGAAATAAAAATTTAGAAATTCTTTTTATAAAAAAATTAATTATGGGAAATAAAGAAACAGCGAAATCTAATGTAGGAACTCAACGAATGGTATATATTAAAAAAACATTTTAAATGGCTAAGGGTTTTCCGTGGAAACATCTCATAACTCTGTTCTTAAATAAGGATACTAAAATTAGGTGATATATTTATATTTAAATGGGCTTTTCCGTAGCTACCGCAAAGGTAAATGTTTTTCACATGCTTTTTCCGTTAAGGGAATTTTCCTTTTTGCTTTCTTTTTTTTTCTCTTCAAGAATGCTCTATTGTCAAAAGTATTTTTATTCATAAAGTCTGAAGAAATGCTGGTTTTTGAAAATTTTCAAACGATATAATGTTTGAAATTGTTAACTGGACATGGAAACAATTGTAACGTAAAATGAAATACACTTTTTGTTGCCATCAACACCTTTTTTGAAGTCTTGGTTTTGCTCAATTATGAAATATGATAATTTTGTAGCTTACTCTTTAAGTCAACTCTTTTGGCTTACAACTTATTGGTATATAAAAATTTACTGGATTACACGAACTCAATTACTATAATAATTATTAAATACCTACACACACTAGTATTTCATTCTTTTGCGAAAAATCAGTGCAGGGTGTCACGATTAACACCAGTCGATACACTCGAACCCGGTAACAGAAGCCATCTTTGGCTTCATTAGCAAGGACCTCATCCATTCGGCTATCATTAACCGCGAGAAATAATGTTCAAACTTAAAATTTATTTTTAAATGCTTTTTAACGTCTGTCAGAGTGATCTAATCATTATATGATGATCTACGCATAAGAGCTACATTGAGCGACTTTATATATGTATATATATATATATATATATATATATATATATATATATATATATATATATATATATAAGAGAGAAATAATTTATTTGGGAAATAAATACAAACACATGATGTTATTTTGCTTTCTAATTTATATATGAATCAAATACCAAACGATGTGTCCCAAGTCTTAAGCCATAACACGCGGCCATGTGGGGCCCAAGACATTTAAACCGATCGTAACTAACATTTACTGCTATCCCTGAAGGATTTTATATTTCCCACGGAAAAGATGATTAACAAAAAAGGGAATATCAGAAAATGAAGAAGATCTTTGGATAAGTTGAAAGCTTGTTTATTCTTTATGATAAATAATTTATTTCAGAGAAAAACACAAATATACGTCGTTATTTAACTTTCTAATTTCTATATGCAAAATGATAAACTCGATAGGTGTAATTACCTAAAGCTATATTAATAGAGAGGATGAAAGATTAATAATTGTGAAATTATTAATCTGCTTCATAGGAAGAAACATAGCAAAATCAAATTATGTGTACGATCGTTTCGGAAACGATATCCATTAAGTCCTATCTACCGATTCCGTACTAAATTTTCCAAATCTGATACAATTACCGATTTCGATTCCGATGCTTTATAAATATTCAACTGTTTAACTATAAAGTTGTTAATTTTTTTTATTACCATAAAACACATGTTGAATGTGCATATATTTTCTCAAATGTTAAAACACACTTGTGGGGTGGGGATCTAGAGATTTTAATTTTACTGGAAACTTAAAATCAATAAATATTTATTATTTATAATTGCTACCAGCAATGGAAGATTTGTTTAAAACATAATCAAAAAAAAATTATTAAATGAATCATTTTTGCATCGGAAAGTCGACAAAAATTTTCCGATTTCAATACCAATTCCGATACTCCAAAACGTTCCGATTTTTTTATTCCCGATTCCAATTCGGATTAATCGTCCAAACATATATATATATATATATATATATATATATATATATATATATATATATATATATATATATATATATATATATATATACTAGCAGAAGTACCCGTCGTTGACTGGGTTCAAAAACAGAAAATGGTCTGTGACTGATGAAAGTATGATACGTTATGAAAAGGAGAGGGTTGTAAAGAGATAGGTTTTGATACTCAAAAAGTTTACCCTAAGCAAAATATGATGAAAGTAAAGATATTTTTCGCGAAAACATTTTTTTTATATCAACTTTGTTTCCATTCGTAGCCAAGCGTGACCTTACAAAGAGAAAATGTTATATATATAATAATATAAATATACAAGAAATAAATGTTACCATAGTCAATAAAAGTTACTTTTATGGTAGAAAAGTTCATTGGTTTGTATTTTTAAATAGTTTGTAAAAAAATTTTTTTTTAATTCACGAACCGGTTTAAAAAATATCAAAATGGCAGCGACTTTGAAATGGAGAGTCCCGTTTTCAATTTGAAGGAGGGGCACCTGAGCATTCTGTGTTAACAATTTAAGAGAGATCCGTCAACTTAAGGAATATTTATAAACATATTTTAATGTTTTCCGTTATTTTGTGCTTGAGGAATATTCGATTATGGCATGTGTAGTTTATATAAAAATTCATTTAAGTAGTTATCGCCTCAAATTTCGGTTTAACTTCGGTTCGCTGAAATTATTTCAAGTAAAGAGCATTAAAACTATTTCAAAACGACAAAAAAACATGAACTGAACTTTTATTAACTATGGTAATATGTATTTCTTGTATATTTATTTTTTCGGGTAGTCGTTTGTTGACTTTTCTGCTAAGAACTCTTACTAAATAATATTGACTAAATATCGAAAAACAAAGAAGCAAAAACAGTTTGGAAAAATAATGAAGCTTCACTTTAGTAAAATAATCCGAAAAAGCAAAATGGGATATTATAAAAGTAAACACGCAATTACTTTAGTTTTTTAAAGCAAAGAATCGATATAAATATGAATAAGAAGAAAATGGCACCTTTTTAAAGCAGAACAGTTTCGTTTCAGTTTTACAGTATTCAACGGTGTAGTATTGCGCCGTCGGATTCAGGGTTGTACTATTGTAATGTAAAGAACACGCCGAAAGGGTTGTAATCAACTGAATTCTTTCTAGTACACTGACAAAAAAGCTTAAACAGATATATAACTAAAAATAAAAAGGTTATGTAAATGTTTTTAAAAAGACACGTAATCACTTGCGCAGGATTTTTTCCTTTTTTTTTTTTTGACACGATACCAAATAACGTTCTTATTCTTTATTATTTATCTATTTATCTATTTTCGAAAGAGTGTCATGTGCAAGTGGAGAAGAAAAAAACAGTGTTATGCCAAAATTGTGTCGAGAATTGTCTAAAGTTCCCACTTTTTTTGGGGGGGGCGTTCACTTTAATAAGAACGTGAATTTATGAGGTGAATTTATTCGACACAATATGATTCAACTCAAAAAATAAATAAAAGCTAACGTGAATTAAGATTAAAGTTAAGGTGTTATTGTGGACCCTCACCCCTTTTCAAAAAAAACTTGTTAAACTTTGTGACATATTTACATTCCATGGAGATCAGGCGCGAACGAACTCCCAATAATTTTATTATACCATATTTCTTCAAACTGAAACATAATTATCCAAGTATACTTACGCAAATAGGTATGAAAAGTCTTTGCTATAGTTTGTGCCATATTTCCATGGAGTAGAGGCGCGAACGCAGACCCCACAATTTTATTATACCATCCCTATTTAAGTTGAAACATACTTATCAAAGTATTCTTATGTACATCTATATCAAAAACCCTTGTAAACGTTTTTTTTTCCATACTTTGGGGACCAGGCGCGAACGTAGACCCCACAATTTTTATGAACCACCGTTCTGCCAGATCAAAAATACCCATTCCTGATCATCAATACATCTTCTATCATTATATGTAATGAATTTAGTCAACCATATAGGAGCCTATTCTTGATCAGACACACACACACACGCACACAGACGTTCAGCTTTATATATATATATATATATATATATATATATATATATATATATATATGCGTGTGTGTGTGTATGCATATATATACAAATATACATGTATGTATGTGTGTGTATTCTTTTATGTGCACACAAACGTTTAGGTAGTAGTTTAATACAATACGACTAGAGAACATGTAATATGAAAATAATTCATCAAAAAGTGTTCTAGATTTTGCCCAAAAACACAATTTTTCCCCATTCTGAAAATATACATAATTTTTAAATGAAAAATATCAAAACGCTTACGAAAATGCTGCATCAGTGTATGTTCGCCTCAATCCGGCTGAAGGAAAACTTAAAACCAAACATATTCATTTAATTAATATATCCTTTTCTTTGTTTTCTTTTTCACTCTAACTAAAAGGAAATTCTTTTTTTTTTATCTCGTTAGTACGTTATGTTCTTGCCATGGGAACTGCGTAGGGATTCAAAAAGAAAACAACCATTTTATAATGGTTTCCCGCAGACACCACCTTTACCTATAACGTCAGCAGTTTTGACGCTCAATCCCACCTATACCCTAAGTCAACAGTTACATTTAGATACTAAAATACCCTACTCACCTTAGCTTTGTTATTGTATATTAATAGGATAGTGCGTTATTT
>NC_136509.1:64901808-65004308 GCF_053919585.1 Euprymna scolopes
TATTTGTTATTCTACTCTTTTCTTTACCTTCTGTCATTCTTTCTTCTCTTTTTTAAAAAATATTTCCATTTTCTTTTTTGCAACTATTTTTCTTCTTTTTTTCTCATTTAAGCACCTTCAGTTCTATTTTTCTTTTGTATTAACACACAACTTGCCATTATCTACAGTATCACTCTGTCATTCCTTCCGTCTTTCCCTCTCTTTCTTTCTCCCTCTCATATCTCTATCTATCTATCTCTATGCATCTCTCTTATTTCTCTCTCACACACACGCAACCATTTCTTATTCTGTACTTTGAACACGCGGTATACCCATCCAATCATTGTGTACACAAGCAAATAATCCCTAGCAGCACTTATTTGATATCTCTTACAAAAACACGACTTTCATTTACACTTCAATCATAGAATATAATATGATGCTTTCATTTGTTTAGAAATACGAAATTTGTTAATCTTATAAACATTCAATTGTATTGATTAGTTTATTGTTAATGAAATAACCATTGATCAAATTATTATGTATCCATTAAAAGCAGATATTGAAATATCTATTGAATGTAATCATTAAACCTTATTGAAATAATGTCATTTTTTTTTCGCTATAATTAAATGTGTAAATTTTCCGGTTCGTAATCGACGTGCAAGCAAGGTGAGATTCCATTACTGTTATTTCTCACTAGCTATCCTTATCTTGAACGTTACAACTCTGTTATGGCTGCCAAATATTTTCTCACAAATCTCATTCGGTGTAAAGGCAAAAATAATATGCCGTATTATTTTGGTCCTGTTCGATTTTTGCGTCCTTTTTTTTTTACTTTTGTTTGATATGCACGCAATAATTAATCCATGCGATATATTTATGATGTCGTGCCAATCTTACAACTTTGTCTTGTTTTTTTAAATTTTCTTAGCAGAAATTTCGCCATACAAACTTTCGATAATATCTGCCAATATAACGGCCAATGTTATTCCAAGACAAAAAATATATATTCCATTGATGATTATTACTGGGATTGCACAACACGTTGCCTTAAGAATGAACGGTCAATATTGGTTCGTCAGAAAAATAACTATTTTGGCCCTGAGAAAGAGACGTACAAGGAAAATTCGAACAATAGATTTATATAAAAAGATTATATTGTACAAGAAAGTAAATACAAGAAGGTTGTCAGTATTTTCAATGGTTCGTTAGACAATCTGTAGTCTCGCGTTGCGTCGCGATATTTTTCATCCCCTCCGAGAGTATTAACCTCGTGGACTATATCCTGGTTATTAGAGTCCATGATGAATGGATGATTACGTCTCCATACCACCCTCTCCCAAGCCTTTTACTCCGCAAGGAATACTGAGAACATTTATATTTGGATTGATGGATAAACGATCAGTGAATTTCCTTCCTGTTCGACGTCGTTCTGGAGCAGCTTGGGGCAGTTCGATACAAAGTGTCGTAATCATCTCAATGGCCTCTTCTGGCTCGTGAGATGTATAGTTTGGATCGTCCAACCGACGCTTTCTTATCTGATTGAGGTGTCTTTTATGCGTGATTTTAGGACCTTGGATAATATATAGCATATTTTCAAGTCTTTATCTATAGTGTCCAGTTCCTAGAAAGATGTGTTATTTTTGTAAATATTATAAAAAGATTCTTCTGGATAGTAGTGTTTTTAGGCACAATAGAAATCCTCAGTTTTCTTTGTTTTGGTAATAGTTTTTTTCGAAGACGCGTCTTAACTTCTGCTGAGAATAATACTGATAGTGTGTTAGGATTAGGTGATATCCTAATCCTATAAACCTGTAGAAACTGTTGTAATGCCGTTTATATAGATGTACTGCATGCTTGTTTGAGGGCTCGTATTAAAGTGTCAACAAAGCATTCAACTATTGCATTGGACCGTGGATGGTACTGGGGAGTTGTGACTAATTTGGAACGTCTCACAGAACCCCTTAAAGTGTGTGGACGTAAATTGTGTTCCATTGTCACTTACTAAGCAGCCGACAACTCCAAACCGGGCAAATCGTTCACGGAGGAAATTAATAACTACCTTTGCAATGAGTCTTTTACATGTGGCCATTTTTATAGGTGTCTAACACAATTAAGTAATACCAATCCTCTAATGGCCCTGCAAAATTTATATGAATTCTAGACAAGGTTTGGTCTGCTTTGGAACATTTGCCAACGTGATTGGGTGCCTTTGTCGTTGAAGAACAACTCTTTAATGAGGCTCCGCATTCTGTTTATTCCAGGATGACCTATACGAAAATCCTTCATTATTCTTTTTGTCACGCTTTTAGTGTGACGACTCTCTCAGTATTCCAGTAAGGCGCAATGGCACAGAGAAACCTGTTTGGCATGTTCAGTTTTTTATTGTGGTTTTCTGTTTTGTAGTACAGATAAATTCATCTTTGTGTATCATGTAGAATGGCTAGAAGTTTTTCTGATAGTATTGCACATCATGGTTTTAATTTCACTATCGGTACGTATGAAAGTAATTACTGAGTCATCAAGAAGTTCATTCTGTCTCGGAACCAACCTTGAAAGTTCGTCCGCATGTGCTATCTTCTTGCGAGAGATATACTCTAACTTGAAATTTTAATTCAACAAAATAGTGCCCAACTTCAGCTGTTTGCTGTGTAAACGGGTAACCCCTTTTTCGAACCAATAGTCAATAGTTTATGGTCGGTTCACAGTATATAGAGTCGTCCGTGTAGATATCGATGAAACTTTGGAACAGCGAAGATAATAGCAAGCGGCCTTTTTCGATCTGTGAATAATGTTTTCTGTGGAGAGCAGAGATCTTGACGTGTGTGTAATCGTTTTTTTTTTTTTTTTACTTCTAGCCGGCATTTTATGTAAGCTGCCCTTGTTTCATATGAGCTCGCATCGCTAGCATCTGTTATGTCTAATTTTGGGTTGTAATGCATCAGAAATGGATCTGACGTCAGAGTTTTCTTTATTTGATCGAATGTCGTCTGGTGTCCAAGTGTTTATTTCCACAATCTGTCCTTTTTTAGTACCTCGTTCAGTGAGGTCTGTAGGTCGTGTATATTGGGAATGAATGTTTCATAATAGTTCGCAAACCTCAAAAACCGTTGCACCTCAGTAATATTTTGAGGCTAGCATATCCTTACAGCTGTGGCACTTTCCAGGTGTGGTCATCGACTAATTTTGTCTATGATGTGTACACCTTATTTTATTTACCTCTATGAAAAAATCACACTTTCTTTTATTTTAAATCCAAAATCCTGTATTCGAGAGAATACCTTGTGGACATGTTCTCAATGGTGTTCTCTGGTCTTACTTATTATGATAATACCGTCCAGATATGCTTTCGTGAAATCAAGATCGCTCAACAAATTATCCTTAATTTCTTGGCTCCAAACGCTAACTTTTCGAATTCAAAAAACCCCCTTATGTGTGCTAATACAAAGCAACTTCGAGTTATTTTCGACTCGAATTTGAAAATATGCGTCACTCAGATCGACTTTGGGGAAGAGCTTTTCTCCGTCTAACTTAGTGAATACTTCTTCATGGTTAGAAAGTGAGTCATGGTAATATTTCAGCACCGAATTTAAGCCTGTGCTGAAGTCAGCATAAACGCGGGTTTCTTTTGATTGCTTTTCACAAAGAAGATAGGGGCTGCCCGTTGATTGAATTCAATCTTTGATAGGATACGTTTTTAAGTCTTTCAAGCTCCCTATTTATTTTCTCCATTGATGCGAACAGTACATTTCTTTTGTCTTGAATAATGATTTCGTATTCTCTTGGAGTTCAAATCTAGCTGACATTTTTGTGCGAAACATTTTAATTCTGACTTTAGGTTTTCCTTCTTAGTCGTTAGAGTTTCTACGTTTTGACAAAACGTATTTATAGCCAAGTCCCACAAATTAAATTATTGAATAAAATATGACCCAAACAGATTTTCTGTTTGTCGTACGAGTAGTGATTAATTCATTTTCAAAATTTATTTTCGAACCAGTCACTGTTCTGGTTGTTTTGTAAGACTTTAGCATGGTAGGTTTATTTAATTTTCTCCATATATGCAAATTAATGATCGATAAGTTTGATCACGAATCTTACTGAAACTTCATTTATTATTTAACTATGTGGCCGCCTGGCGTTGCCCGGTCCTCGTCATGAGTTGCATCTTCCGCTTGGTGCGGATTGCGAAGCCACGTGACTTTTTTTTTTCGCCATTCCTTCCGTCAGTTAGTTGATGGATTCTCAACTGTTGAAAGATGTTTAATCAAAAACATTTTCTCTCCACCTTCTCCTTGGCTTTCTTCTGCCTTTTTTGCCTTTTAACATACCTTCAAAGCATAACTTTGAATGACCAATGGTTGATTGTCTTGACATGGCCAAAACGTTTAAAGGTTTTACTTTTGATTTTATCTGATATACAGGATGAGGAAGTAATTTGACGAAGGATGGATATTTGGGGGGGGGTCGATCAAGTGATGTCCCATAACGAAACGCATTGGCTAGTTCTTTAGTCCACGTGATACAATATAAAACTATGGGAGGACATAAATTAACTTTTACTTTAACAGTTATCGGCACCCATTTTTATTTTGGAAAGCCACCCGACCCAGCCTGATTCTGTGTTTCAATGTCGTCGTGATCACTGGAGAAAGTCAGTTTATGCTTTAAATAAATGAATTCGGTGACCTACTTGATGGATTTACTGTGAATAGTCATGTTTAGGTTGAACTGTTATTTATCTCTAGACATACATTCTGTTTTCTCTAGGTTTAGTTCTAATCCTATTTCCCTTACATTCTTAGCTAATACATTGCCCGGTCGTACAATACGCTTAAACATATTTTAATTTATGTAGATTGCGTATGTATTATTGTAGAATCAATCGTCTGTGGATTATCATATATTACGAAGAATAATTTACTCGATGAAATGATTAGCAAAACAATTTTTTTTTAATAATAATGATAATGACGTTCATCAAATTCCGTCTGTGTTTGTTTACAATATCACATCAGCTAATATTTGG
The DNA here is from genome assembly GCF_053919585.1 of Euprymna scolopes. Taxonomy (NCBI): domain Eukaryota; kingdom Metazoa; phylum Mollusca; class Cephalopoda; order Sepiida; family Sepiolidae; genus Euprymna; species Euprymna scolopes. Next base: position 64,906,817 of record NC_136509.1, read on the forward strand.
TCTTGACGATAAATGCCCTGGAGAAGCTACTTCTGATTAATGCTTACTTTTAAAATATGCAAACGAAGAAATGATTTGCGGCGTTTTGAAATGGTAAAATTGCACTTATTAATAAGAAAAAATATAATAAAATGGTGAAGTCTACCCAGGCTTGAACAGGGAACCATTCGATCTGTTGTAACGTGATCGACCTGAATGTGCGATTTTCCCCTCATTGGGGAGGTTGAGACTTCTCTGGGACCTAAGAAAGACCGGGTAAATATGCTAAGATTCCAGATTGGCGCAGAATCTCGAGATAATAATATCGCTCCCTGAAGACGTGACCACCTCCCCTCTCCATTTCGCATGAGTGCCATCTCCGAAGAAGAAGAAGAAGAAGAAGAAGAAGAAGAAGAAGAAGAAGAAGAAGAAAAAGAAGAAGAAGAAGAAGAAGAAGAATTGTAACTTGAAAACGGACTAAGAATTTGAAGTGTGCATATATGTAAAAAAGACTGTAAATCTTTTGTGAAATTAATTTTAGTAGAATAGAATTTCAATTGTCTGTTTTCCTTCTGACCGATGCGAGCTTCATCTTTCCGCTTCCAGAGAATTCGTTTTCAGCATACTTGGGTTTCATGTGATAGCCTTTCGAAGAACCAGACATCATGAGCCGAAGTTTTTCGTAGACGATCAGGGGTCCTTTCGTGATCTCACCAAGAAAGGCGGAGTCACATATTGGTAGCCGCGATCAGCATGGGTACTATACTGTAATGGAATGCTCTGCCACATATGGACCGGTTTCCTGAGAACTTGGATTTAATGAATGACGATCAAGGTGAAAGATTTCATCAGGGTCTGAGAAAGATAGAGATAAGGTATCAGGGTCACTGTGACGCAATTATGTAGATATTAAAAAAAACAGTGAGTCCCAATGGTACTATTATGAATCGAAGAATTTTCAAGTTTCATTGCGCTTTTATAGTAGATAAAGTATAACTTATTTTAGCCTTTTACTTTCATTGGTTTCCATCGCTCTAGTCTCTTCTTCCCCATTCACTCTCTCTCACACACACTCTCCCTATTTTGAGTTGAGCATATTGGAAAGTAATACGCAAACTGCCATTAGCGTATTAAGCGACGCTCTTTGTGTAAACAAATCGAGTGGAGGCATTTGGACGATGCCAAAACATCGTTAATTCATTACCCACACAGCAGCAACCGTATAGCGCAATAGTGAGAAGCCTTGACTGTCATTTGGGCGGTCGGGTTTCGATCCTGACTTGAGGCAGTTGCCTGTCTAGCCGCACTGATGAGCTGTGAAACAGCGAAACAGTACTGTATGTGGATGACTCTCTCTCTCTCTCTATATATATATATATATATGATATATATATATATATATATATATATATATATATATATATATATATATATATATATATATATATATATATATATATATGTATGAAGAATTTATAAAAGGTTCATTCGTTTGGGGAGATTTTTCACTTGAAACAACAATTCTGATTGGCTAATAATTAACAAATTGTTTCGTAGTTTCTAATATTTTACGATTTGTGAATCAATGAAGGCCTTCATTTCACGCATGGAAAAGAAAAAGATTTGAGTCGTGCCATATGTAAGACTTAGTATATTACAATTATTAACACGTCGTTTTTCTGACAACTAGGATGATTATCTGACGCGAATGAGGATGCACTCAGTAACATTGTCAATGGTAAAGTTTTCAATGATCCAACTCGATAAGTTTGACTCTTTAAATCAGAGATTAAAATGCCATTGAATAAAATTATTAACCTTTTAATTCAACTTTTTAATTTCAAACGTAAAACCTTTTATTGCACTGGTACAAGAAATATATCATAATTATAAACAACTCAACTCGTCAGTTTAAAGAATCACAATGGCAAAAAAGTGTCTACATTTTTACTCAAAATTTTTCGTTTAATAAATTGTTATATGATTAATATGATTGAATAATATTGTAGTAGCGAAATATATCACCGTGTTAGAACCTGTCACTAGAAAAGTGTGTTCAATACATGAATTATAATAAATCATTTACAGTAGTAATTGTATTTTGACATTCAATAACAATCAAATAGTTGATATGTTGCACAAAGAGACAAAGCAAATCAAGTAAAATCCAACAAATATATTCCGAGTAATATAAGTCGTACTCAAACTTACATAAAATGTCTGTTACACTGGAATTGCTATCTCTTCTCATTCTCGCTCGTCGTCTGAAAAGATGATGACAGAATCGATTACCTTGATTTATTTGTTCGCTTAGATTCATTGATGTCTACATCTTTCGTGTTTTTTTTTCATTTTGTGTGGGTTTTTTTTTATTTTGGGTTGTTTTTTTTTTTGTTGCGTTTTTTTCTTTTGTTTTTTCCTTAAGTGTTTGTTTTCATTTTGTGTTTTTTTTCTTTTGTGTTTTTTTCATTTTCTGTTTTTTCTCCTTTTGTGTTTTTCTTTTGCGTTTTTTTCCTTTTGTGCTTTTTATGCCTATCTGTTTTGTTTTAAGTTTTTGTTCTTTTTGTATTTGATTATATTTATTAATAAAAATATAATTTTAAAAGCTTCTCAACCGAATTGTCAGATGCTGAGAACACAACTAAGATTTCTGATTTTTTTTTTTGTTGTTAATTCGGTGTGAATCATCATGAAGATGAGGTATAATCTTTTCTAATATTCAGATGACATTCCGTCAATAAATGCGGGCGATGCATTTATATGCAAAAACAAAAGTAAGCGAGATTAAATAAAAAAACAGCGTTTCAAACTGTTAATATCATTAAAAAATGATAACAACAATGGGTATATTTAAAAACGATAAAAGCATGGATAAAATTTGGCAGGTTTCTTAGCCGGACTGCGGATCGTATAGTCATGGGTTCGAACTTTGCCAAAAAAGGTTTAGCCATGTTGACGTGTCTGTGGATATCTTTTGTGCACGTAAAAATATTTAAGAATCTAAATATATAAAATATATAAAATATAAAATAAATATATATTTATATAGTGTTTGTGGGTTTGTACGTTCGTAGAAATTAAACTCATAAAGTTAGAGTGATTATAATATATTCGTTAATACTGTATCAGTTTCAGAATTTTCTTGATCGGTGGCTGGATAAGCTTTGGTTTGAAAAAAGTTTCAGCTTAAAATGTCCTTAGCAATGTCTTTCAGTATGTTCCAATTCATGTAGCCTGTGAATATTTTGGTATACTTGTAATATCTTTTTATGATAAATATTTATCATAAAAAGATATTGATAAATATTTATCATAAAAAGATATTGATAAATATTTATCATAAAAAGATATTGATAAATATTTATCATAAAAAGATATTGATAAATATTTATTATAAAAAATATTCAATACAATATATTAAATATAAAACCAAATGTAGCACGAAGCCGATAGAAGGGAATCGAAGCTAATGTTGACTTACCTAATATAAATTTAACTTAATCTCTTTCACAAAAATACCAAAATCATGAATAACCTACTTAAATACTGAAATGACAATATATGATATGGGGGGATAAGTAGTTTCTATACAAAAAAACAAATGCATTTCAACTGAATGAATTGTTTGTTAGTATAAACCCACCACCAGAACTATGTCAGTGAAGCAGTTTTGCGAGTCAAAAAAGGATTCAGGTTCCCTAAAACAAACTTTATTTAAAGGATCAGGAATGGGGATTATCGAACCTAAATCTGTTGAAAAGATTATTGGGATAGAAGGAGAAAAAATAAAAGGAAGCCTTATGACGTCATGCATACATTAACTAAGTTTTGAAAAAGGAGGAGAAACCCCTAAACTATCATAACCGGTTCAAACTTTTTTTCCACCATTTTCAAGCTTTTATTTTTAGTTGAAAATATGAGAACGTTACTTTTGGAACGACACTTGTATTAAAATGACCGCCAAATTTAAATATAAATCATGTAATATGAAACAGTCTCTATTTTGTTCCTTCTGCATTCATGAGTATTGCCAGACCATAGGGTGAATATCACGGAGATAGAAAAGCAGAGAAAATACACAACTCGTCAGAGAGCTGAGGGAGTATGAAAGATGAAGACAGTCAAGATGACACCAATAATAGTAAGAGCACTAGAAACAATCCCGAACAAATTTGTAAAAAGAATGGGAAATATTTGGAGTCGAAATGGTTTGTTGCATTATTGACTGCATATATAATTTTCTAGTTTGCAATTTACAAATATTTGCTACATTAAATAATTGCTATATTATATATTTGCTATATTATATATTTGCTATATTATATATACAACTGACAATTCTTTGGTCGTTGTTCTCAAAATCAACTCAGAGACGAATTTGTCAACCTAGAAGTTTATAATTAACTTTAGCCCATCGACAATGATGGAGACTAGAAATGACAGTTGATGGACAACACGTAACAGAAATTAACATACAAAGAAGCATCTTCTAAGAGATTCACTATCACCATTACTGTTCATCATAGCCATGATAACTCTGAACAATATACCGAGAAAGTGCCAAACCGGATACAAGTTCTCTAATACAGAGGAAAAATTGAACTACCTGATGTACATGGATGATCTGAAACTTTTTGCAAGGACCGAAAAGGAACTAGAGACACAACTAAACACTAGCAGTATCTTCAGCCAGGATATCCAAATGGAATTTAGTATGGAAAAATGCGCACTACTAGTTATAAGGAAGGGAAAATGGAGACGATAGAAGGCATGGAACTACCAAACCAAACGGAAATGAGAGCACTAGGTGAACACAACACCTATAAATACTTGGGAGTTCTGGAAGCAGACGCCATCAAAGCAACAGAAATGAAAGAGAGAATTGGAAAAGAAATATTTCAGGAGAACAAGAAAACTAGAAACGAAATTATATAACAGAAACATAATAAAGGGTATAAATACATGGGCAGTATACCTACTAAGATACTCTGGGTCGTTCATTGGGTGGACTAATGAAGAATTGAAACAGCTCGATCAGAAATCAGGAAACTCATGATCATGCACAATGCACTACACCCAAAGCACGATGTTGGCCGACTCTACATGAAAAGGAAAGATTGCAGGAAAGAACTGGTTTGTATAGAAGACTGTGTGAATGACACACAAAAAGAACAAGAAAAATATATAATGCAGAACACTGAAAGGATTGTCATGTCAGCGAGAAAATAAATAGAAAACAGAGAGAGAGAGAAGATAAGACGAGAAAAGAAAAATGGGAAGAGAAACAACTACAGAGAAGATTCATAAGAATGACAAAAGATGAGAATAACGTAAACACTTGGACATGGATGTGAAATGGGCACGTAAACCTAGAAACTGAATCCCTAATAACTGCAGCAAAAGACAACTCGATAAGAACCAACTGCATCAAAGCACAGATCGACAAAACACAAGAAAACGGCAAATGTAGACTCTGTGGAAAAAGAGACGAAACGATAAATCATAGATTAAGCGAATGTGTCAAACTGGCTTAAAAGGAATACAAAAACAGGCACAACCAAGTGGGAAGGGCAGCACACTGGGAATTATGCAAACAACTGCATCTCGAACGCAGAGAGAAATGGTACAAGTATAAACCGACAACAGTACTTGAAAACGAGAATCACAAAATCCTAAGGGGCATGAACATACAAACAGATTAACCCATCCAAGCAAGAAGATCGGATGTCGTAATAATTAACAAGAAGGAAAAGTCCTGTCAAATCGTAGACCTGTTCCAGCTGACCACTGAGTGAATATCAAAGTAAAGGAGAAACGGATCAAATGCACAGAGCTAGTCAGAAAGCTGAAAGGGATATGGATGATGAAGAAAATCAGGATAATACCAAAAATAGTAGGAGCACTAGGAACAATTACGAAAAGCTTTGAAAAAAGAATGGCAGAAATTGGAATCAGAATGGCCGAAAAAATGCAACGAATTACAATAATGAAAACAGCTGACATATTAAGGAAACCCTTTGAATGTAGAGATTAATAAACACGAGCCACATGAGCGGGCCAGACAAACTGATACTGAGGCAAAACATGAAGCGTCACAAAGAACCAAAAACATTAAAGCTACATATCTATAAGTTCGCTTTCCCATTGCCCCACCATCGGCCGCTCCCAAAATAGTGATACCAGATTACCGAGACGAGTCAATGAGGATAAAAAGACCGAGGGGAGCGCACTGACCAGACCTCCGTTGGAAAGTGCTAAGAGAATTGGAAGTTTGAAGGGCTTATTGCCACTCAAATTCCTTCCAGTGGAGGCCAATGGCCGATGCAAGCGAGAAATTAATGATAAACGGCTGTTGCGAGAATGCAAATTCATTTGCAATGTTATCGAAAGAGGTGGAGAGTACTGGAAGACTTGTTGTCACTCAGTTTCCTGGGAACACCAAAGGTTGTTTTTAAGGAGAGGTCTTTGATGACCTGTGTGAAAGCTCCTTGTGAGCCAATAATAATAATAATAATAAATGACTAAATGAATATATATATATATATATTTATATGTATATATATACTAGCAGAAGTACCCATCGTTGACTGGATTCAAAAACATCCTACAGAAAATGGACTGTGATTGATGAAACTATGATAGGTTATGAAAAGGAGGGGTTTGTAAAGAGATAGGTTTTGATACTCAAAAATTTTACCCTAAGCAAAATATGATGAAAGTAAAGATAATTTTCACGAAAATATATTTTTTATATCAACTCCGAAGCCAAGAGTGACCAACAAAATGATGTTTCCTTACAAAGAGAAAATGTTGTATATATAATATAAATATACAAGAAATAAATGTTACAATAGTCAATAAAAGTTACTTTTATGGTAGAAAAGTTCATTGGTTTGTATTCTTAAGTAGTTTGTAAAAAAAATTTTTTTTTGATTCCCGAACCGGTTTTAAAAAAATCAAAATGGCAGCGACATTGAAGTGGAGAGCCTCGTTTTCAATTTGAAGGAGGGGCACCTGAGCATTCTGTGTTAACAATTTAAGAGAGTTCCGTCAACGTAAGGAATATTTATAAACATATTTTAATGTTTTCCGTTATTTTGTGCTTGAGGAATATTCGATTATGGCATGTATATATAAAAATTCATTTAAGTAGTTATCGCCTCAAATTTCGGTTTAATTTCGGTTCGCTGAAATTATTTCAAGAGCATTAAAAACTATTTCGAAACAACAACAAAAACATGAACTGAACTTTCATTGACTATGGTAACATTTATTTCTTGTATATTTATTTTTTCGGGTAGTCGTTTGTTGACTTTTCTGCTAAACACTCTTACTAAATAATATCGACGAAATATCGAGAAACAAAGAAACAAAAAGTTTTGAAAAATAATGAAGCTTTACTTACTTTAGTAAAATAATCCGAAACAGCAAAATAGGATATTATAAAAGTAAACACGTAATTACTTTAGTTTTTTAAAGCAAAGAATCGATATAAATATGAATAAGAAGAAAATGGCACCCTTTCAAGCTGAATAGTTTCGTTTCAGTTTTACAATATTCAACGGTGTAGTATTGCGCCGTCGGATTCAGGGTTGTACTATTGTAATGTAAAGAACACGCAGAAAGGGAATCAACTGAATTCCTTCCAGTACACTGACAAAACAAAACTTAAACAGATATATAACTAAAAATAAAAAGGTTATGTAAATGTTTTTAAAAAGACACGTAATCACTTGAGCAGGATTTTTCTTCTTTTGACACGATACCAAATAACGTTATTTTTTATTATTTATCTATTTTCGAAAGAGTGCCACTTGCAAGTGGAGAAGGAAAAAAACAGAGTTACGCAAAATTTGTGTCGAGAATTGTCTAAAGTTCCGACTTTTTCTTTATGGCTTTCACTTTAATAAGAACGTGAATTTCTGGGGTGAATTTATTCGACACAATATGATTCAACTCAAAAAATAAATAAAAGCTAACGTGAATTAAGATTAAAGTTAAGGTGTTATTGTGGACCCTCACCTCTTTTCAAAAAACCTTGTTAAACTTTGTAATATATTTACATTCTAGGAGATCAGGCGCGAACGAACGCCCAATAATTTTATTATACCATATTTCTTCAAACTGAAACATAATCATCAAAGTATACTTACGCAAATAGATATGAAAAGTTTGTGCCATATTTCCATGCAGTATAGGCGAGATATCTTGTCGGATTTTCAAAAACAATGACAAGTAGCATTTAAGCTAAAATATGAAAGTTTGCTTTTGACAAAGTACCGTGTTATCATGAAATAATCATCTAAAAATAAATTTCAATAACAGTGAAAATTGAAGAATATAATAGAAATTATCTACCTTAATATAAAAAGAAAATGTGCAAACCAAAAAAGGCAAAATAAATTCACTGTATACCGGAAAACACTGGCTAACAACAACTAGTAAATATAATTATATGACTTTCTGAGAAGTATATATCACATGAAACCAATGAAACGTGGTATCATATAATTTAATCGCTTGTAAAATGCAGAATAAATAGCATTCTATTGGATTTCTTTCCACGTAACAGAATATATATATATATATATATATATATATATATATATGCGGAGAGAGAGATAGGGCTGTGTGACTGAAACATAATATGATATATTGTATTTAAAGGGAATACCAGTCCTTATGCATATTTATAAATGCCTTTACAAAATATGCAGATTGAAATACGAAAAAACGCAAATCTCAGGAAGGATTCCAATGTGTTTCCAAAATGAACACCTTATAATCAGGCATTGGGAACAGAACTAACATCACAAGATAGTAAACACTCCGTAAAAAGATAACAAAGCATTTTATGTAAAAATACAATTTATTTTTAATTTCGATAAGCATATTTCGAATCGGCATTCAGGTGCGAATCTTGTCTGGGTGAGAAAATCTCATCGATTGTCGTTATTTCTCTCACGGTCATAAATAAGAGAGAAGAAAAGGCAAAGCAAAAAAAAAAAGAGAAACAAGAGTGCATAAACAAAAAAGAGAGAAAGAAAGAACGAGATTCATTCGTTGTATTCTATTAATTTCGCCGGAGTCACTCAGCAGTTGTTCTGGCACATTCAGCAACCCTAGGTATTAAAAACAGCTGCCATTTTGGAGAAATTTGATTGACGGTTGCTTTATTGGCAGGTGTAGCGATGTCTCTGTTTACTTGCCTTCTTACGAAAGAAAAATTCTAGTTGGCTTTCGATGTCGGAAAATAAAGCTTCGCAAAAGAATTCGCCTCTCTTTGCACCAAAGAGTAATAAATTAATATTATTTGCGATATTCAGTGTACACTTTTTTACATTCGCATTACTAACTATTAATTTACATTCAATGTTATTGGCTTCTATAATCACATCCGTAAACACTACAAAACAAATATTTATTTTGATATAGTTTTTTTTTTTTTTACATTTTCACTCCAAACAAGGCACATTGCCACATTGATGGGCTACTATTAGGGGCACAGGCTTCAGGGGTACTAGGTCGGGAGTTGGGCAGCAAGATGTCGGTTAACGTTACACTTTAACTTCTGCATGTCAGTACAGTTGTGGAAGCAGGTGTTTTGCTGTTGTATCATAAAGGGGATCGTGTATGATCGTCTAATCAGAGTTAACGTTGTGTGTGATCGTCTAGCGGTTCTTTCTATTAAATGATATGTCGTTGTGTGTGTGTGTATGTGTGTGTGTGTGTGTGGTACATGTATTTTTGGATATACCTTCTGCGTCGTCGATGTTGGTCCATCTGGAATCATCTCGTGTCTTGGAGGGAGACTGATACCTGTTTTGGACGAAGATATATTTCACTCCAAGACAAGGAATTGGTTTTATGGTTTATTTCACTTTCCAGATGTCTCGCAGAAGGATGCAAAGTGAATCCCTGGCCTGCGTAGTTTCTCTTGGTCTCATTTCTACGCACGTTAGCGTCCCCCCAGTGAAGGGGGGGAGACGTCTGGTGAAGCCGTGCGTCGCCTTCCAAGTTCAAACCAAATCTCAACGATTCAGCTAACCTGATCACGTGACACACACGCAATCCGATCAGCTGATCCTGACTTCCGTTTAACGTGTCTCAATGATTTACACCTCTCTCTCTCTCTCTCTCTATATATATATATATATATATATATATATATATATATATATATATATTAATTCTCTAACACAGGAACCCGGAAGGGAATTCCAAAGTCTAGCGGTTCTGGAGAAGAAACTACTGGAGTAGAAGGCTCTCTTACATCTACGGATCTCTACTGTGAAGGGGTGGAATTTTACTGCTTGTTGGGTTTGTTGGGGGTATTTACGTTGAGGGGGTACAAGTGCTTATAGTTCGTCGGAGCATTTACCGTTAAAGTACTTGTAGAACAAGCAGATGGATACTACATTTCGTCCATGGGACAGAGGATGAAGCTTGGATGACAGTTCAGGACCTATTAGGTTGGTGACTCCCTTTTGAACCTTGTCTAGGAGTGAGAGACTAGTAGCAGATGCACCGGCCTAAATATGACGACAATACTCCATACATGGGCGAATGGTGGCCTTATAGAGGCACAGGATACTTTCGGGCGTTAGTAGATTCCTAGCACGGTAAAGAGAACTTACCTTTTTCGCAGCGGTCCTGGAAATGCTCTCAATGTAATTGTTCCAACTCATGTTTCCTGTAAACGTAAGGCCGAGGAGTTTAAAAGGTGTTTTAAAGATTTTTTGGAAGATTTTCCATTGAATTGAGTGAGTTATAAATATGAGCAAAAGTAAAACTAAAAGAATAAATTAAAATTAAAACATGTTAACTAAAAATTCTACATAAAAACGTGTTCTTGCGGAGTCATGCTGTATTCTAATTTTTTATCTATATATTTTACTGCGTTTTTACCCGAATCAAGGCACAGTGCCACTTTGATGTAAGGGGCTACTAACTGAAGCATAAATTGCAGGGATACTATGTAGGGAGTTGAACAGCAAGATGTCTCTTTACATTGCACTTGAACCTCTTGCATGTCAGTACAGTCAGGGAAGCAGGAACCCGAAAGGGAATTCCAAAGTCCAGCAGGGAAGAAACTATTAGAGTAGAAAGCTTTCTGGTATCTGGGAATCTCTACCGTGTACGGGTGGAATTTTGCTGCTTGTCGGATTTATTGGAGGTGTTTACATAAAGGAAGTTCAAGGATTCGTAGTTCGTCAGAGCACTACAATTAAAATACTTGTAAAACAGAGGGATGCAATATTTCGATGAGCTGACAGTTTGTGACCTATTAGTTTGGCGACTCTCATTTCAAACTTGTCCAAGGGTGAGAGACTGATGCACCAGCCCAAATGTGACAACAATACTCATTACGTGGGCGAATGGTTACCTTGTAGAGGTACAGGATACTCTCAGGTGTACATTAGGGAGAGCCCATCTTACTCGCAGCAGCCCCAGAAATGCCCTCGCTGTATATGTTCCAGCTCATGTCCCTGTGAGCGTTAAGCCGAGGAGTTTGAACGAAATATTTTCAGGTAATGCATAATTAGCCATGGCTATTAGTGGTTGATAAGGTCTCTTGTAATTATTTTAGGAAACAAGCTTCGTCTTGCCAACATTGAATGTTACCATCCATTTTTGTCCCTATTCCACTACAGATAAGAGGTCCCTTTCTAGGGTTCCCCCAAGTGTCTTAGATATATGTTTATTCCTTTCCCCCTCGTGCCTGTTAGAGAGCGTGGTGTCGTCAGCAAATAACCATATCTCAAAGACAATTTTATTACGAAGGTCATTTATGAATATTAGGAATAATAAATGTCCAAGGATTGACCCCTAAGCACACCTGCATTTATATCATATTGTTTTGATGTACGACAATCGATGACAATGTAGATTCTTCTATTATTCAAGAAGGATCTAATTATCTTATGTATCCTTCCAGTAATACCATATAATCTGATTTTCATGAAAAAACAATTGTGTCATACTCTGTCAAAAGCCTTAGATATATCTAGGCTAGTGCTCCAGCCTCTTCTGCCTTACCCAGTGCATGGTATATATGTTCGGAGATTACAGTTAGCATATCTGCAGTAGAACGGGATTGCCTTAATCTATACTGTTGGTCGGAAAGAAGGTTAGTAGCTGTAAGGTGGAAAACTACAGCATGATTAATTATATACTCAAATATATTGGCGAAAGGAGGAAGGTGGCTAATGGAGCGATAATTTAATGGGCCTGGTCTTTCGCCAGTCCTTTCAAAGTTATACCATGCTATAATTCAATAGCAGGTTTACGAAAGTTATGCAATCTTTTGTGAGCCGTTTGCGAAATGTACAATTGAATATCCACACACACACACACACACACACACACACACACACACACACACACACACACATATATATATATACATATATATATATATATATATATATATATTTAATTACATTTTCACCCCAAACATGGCACATTGCCACGTTAATGTAGGAGGCTACATGGTTACTATGTAGGGAGTTGGGCAGCAAGATGTCGGTTCACATTACACTTGAACTTCTGCATGTCAGTACAGTTGGGGAAGCAGGAATCCGGAAGGGAATTCCAAAGTCTATCGGTTTTGAGAAGAAACTACTGGAGTCGAAGGCTCTCTTACATCTAGGGATAGCTGCTGTGTAGGAGTAGGATTTAGCTGCTTGTCGGGTCTGTCGAGGGGGTACAAGTGCTTATAGTTCGTCGGAGCATTCACCGTTAAAATACTTGTAGAACAGGCAGTGGGATGCAACAATTCGTTGATGGGACAGAGGCTGAAACTTAGATGACAGTTCAAGACCTATCAGGTTGACGACTATCTTTTAAACGTTGTCTAGGAGCGAGAGCCTAGTAGTAGATGCACTAGACAACAATTTTTCATACATAGGCGAATGATGGTCTCAGGATACTTTCGGGCGTTAGTAACTTTCTAGCACGGTAGAGAGAACCTACCTGCTTCGATGCGGTCCTGGCAATGCTCTCAATGTAATTGTTCCAACTCATGTTTTCTGCGAACGTTAGGAGTTTAAAAGATGTACTTTCAGATAAAGAGTCTTTGGTCATTGCTATTGATGGTAGAGAAGGTTTCTTGTAATTATTGCAGAAAACAAGTTTAGTCCTGACAGCATTGAATGTGGCCATCCATTTTTTGCCCCATTCCACTACTGATCGGAGATCATCCGCTAGTGTTTCTGCCATTTCTTTTGCTATGTGTTCATTTGTTTTCCTGTCGTGTCTGTTATAGAGCGTGGTGTCATCAGCATAAATATCCATCTCACAGACAAGTTTGTCAGGGAGGTCATTTATGAATATTAGGAATAACATGGCACCCCCGCATTTATATCATATTGTTTAGATGTACGACCGTCGAGGACAACCCGGATTGTTCTCTTATCCAAGAAGGATCTAATTATGTTTAGTATTCTTCCAGTTATACCGTATGATCTGATTTTCCTGAGGAGACCCTCATGCCATACCCTGTCAAAAGCCTTAGATATATCAAGAGCTACCGCTCTACTCTCCCCTGCTTTGTCCAGTGAATGGTATATACGTTCATAGATTACAGTTAGGATGTCTGCTGTGGAACGACCTTGCCTAAATCCATATTGTTGGTCGGTCAGAAGTTTAGCATCTGTAAGGTGATGGACTAGAGCTTGGTTAATTAAGGGCTCAACTATTTTGGCGAAAAGTGGGAGGAGACTAATGGGGCGATAATTTACTGGGTCAGTTCTTTCGCCAGGTACCACAGAAACAGTTTTCAAACAGGCAGGAAAGCAAGATTTATTAAGGCATTTGTTGTAAAGTTTGGAGGGAAGTGGAGTTACTTCGGCGGAGCACTTTTTAATAGCACATCCGGGATGAGATCAGGTCTATATGCTTTTGACGTGTCAAGATTTTTTTATGATAGCATGCACCTGAGAAGGGGTGATTTTCATATCGTCTAGTGTGGCGTCTGTCCGCAAAGGAAAGTAAGAGAGGGGGTGGTTAGCAGGGTCCAGTGTGAAGTTTGAGACAACCCGACTGGCAAGCATGTTAGCCTTCTCGATTGCTGAGCAAACAACCTCATGATTGTTGGATAGTGGGGGAATTGTTGATTGCCCATTATTTACTACACTGTTGTAGATTTTCCAGAAGTCACGGGTTCCTAATTTCTGTGCTTCGATGCGTTTTTTGGTGGTTTCAGAAATTCTCTCTTAGCTGTCGCTATTTCTTTCTTACAGTTACTTCTGGCTTCTTTATACTTCTGTCTGTTTGAATTGGACTTATGTCGGTTAAATCTGCGGTATGCATGCTGCCTTGCGCAATGGCAGCTGCACAAGTAAAAGTAAATCATTGAGGAAAGTAGGGCTTGCTATAAAATTTCCGCGTGCGAATATATATATATATATATATATATATATATATATATATATATATATATATACTAAAATAATTATAAAATACCTACAGACACTAGTGTTTCATCCTTTCCGGAATCTTCAGTGCAGGGTATCACGATTAAAACCAATCGATAGAGTCGAATCCGGTGACAGAAGCCATCTCTGACTTCATTAACTAGGGCCTAATCCATTCGGTTACTATTAATCGCAAGGAATGCGGTTTAATATATATATATATATATATATATATATATATATATATATATATTATAATATAATATAAAGCTGAACGTGTGTGTGTGTGTGTGTGTGTGTGTGTGTGTGTGTGTGTGTGTGTGGTCACGAATAGGCTGACTATTTTAAAAAACTGATTACATATAATGATAGAAGATGTATCGAGGATCAGGAATGGTTATGTTTGATCTGGCAAAACGGTGGTTCATAAAAATTGTGAGGTCTGCGTTCGCGCTTGGCCCCTAAAGTACGGCAATAAAAAATGAAAAAAAAAAAACGTTTACAAATGTTTCTGATGTAGATGTACATAAGAATACTTTGATAGGTATGTTTCAGCTTAAATAGGGATGGAGAAAAAAATTCTGGGGTCTGCGTTCGCGCCTGTACTCCATTGAAATATGGCACAAACTTTAACAAAGACTTTTCATATCTATTTGCGTAAGTATATTTTAATAATTACGTTTCAGTTTGAAGAAATATGGTATAATAAAATTATTGGATGTTCATTCGCGCCTGACCTCCATAGAATGTAAATATGTCACAAAGTTTAACAAGGCCTTTTTGAAAAGGGGTCAGGGTCCACAATAACACCTTAACTTTAATCTTAATTCACGTTAGCTTTTATTTATTTTTTTGAGTTGAATTCATGAATTCACGTTCTCATTAAAGTGAAAGCAAAAAAAAAGTCGGAACTTTAGACAATTCTCGACACAATTTTTGCATAACACTGTTTTTTCTCCACTTGCACATGACACTCTTTCGAAAATAGATAAATAATAAAAAATAAGAACGTTACTTGTTATCGTGTCAAAAGAAGGAAAGAATCCTGCTCATGTGATTACGTGTCTTTTTAAAAACATTTACATAACCTTTTTATTTTTATTTATATATCTGTTTAAGCTTTTTTGTCAATGTACTAGAAAGAATTCAGTTGATTACAACCCTTTCTGCGTGTTCTTTACATTATAATAGTACAACCCTGAATCCGACGGCGCAATACTACACCGTTGAATACTGTAAAACTGAAACGAAGCTGTTCTGCTTGAAAAGGGTGCCATTTTCTTCTTATTCATATTTATATCGATTCTTTGCTTTAAAAAACTAAAGTAATTACGTGTTTACTTTTATAATATCCCATTTTGCTATTTCGGATTATTTTACTAAAGTAAGTAAAGCTTCATTATTTTTCAAAACTTTTTTTGTTTCTTTGTTTTCCGATATTTCGTCGATATTATTTAGTAAGAGTGTTTAGCTGAAAAGCCAACAGACGACTACCCGAAAAAATAAATATACAAGAAATAAATGTTACCATAGTCAATGAAAGTTCAGTTCATGTTTTTGTTGTTGTTTCGAAATAGTTTTTAATGCTCTTGAAATAATTTCAGCGAACCGAAATTAAACCGAAATTTGAGGCGATAACTACTTAAATGAATTTTTATATATACATGCCATAATCGAATATTCCTCAAGCACAAAATAACGGAAAACATTAAAATATGTTTATAAATATTCCTTACGTTGACGGAACTCTCTTAAACTGTTAACAGAATGCTCAGGTGGCTCTCCTTCAAATTGAAAACGGGGCTCTCCATTTCAAAGTCGCTGCCATTTTGATTTTGTTTAAAACCAGTTCGTGAATTAAAAAAAAAAATTTTTTTACAGACTACTTAAAAATATAAACCAATGAACTTTTCTGCCATAAAAGTAACTTTTATTGACTATGGTAACATTTATTTCTTGTATATTTATATTATTATATATATAATATTTTCTCTTTGTAAGGAAACATCATTTTGATGGTCACTCTTGGCTACGAATGGAAACAAAGTTGATATAAAAAAATATTTTCGCGAAAATGATCTTTACTTTCATCATATTTTGCTTAGGGTAAAATTTTTGAGTATCAAAACCTATCTTATTAGAACCCCCTCCTTTTCACAACCTATCATAGTTTTATTAATCACAGTCCATTTTCTGTAGGCTGTTTTTGAACCCAGTCAACGACAGGTACTTCTACCAGTATATATATATATATATATATATATATATATATATATATATATATATATATATATATATATATGGTCTGGTCGGCCATCGGATGTTTACAACGATCAGTTTAGTTGTTGGGATAACCGTTACTTTTGTTTAACCTACTTAGAATACACACTTTCGCCTTAACTCATCATCATAATACCACCCATCCACCCTTATATTTCCCCTTGTGTCTTAAAACATAAACTACCTACATTATTTAAAACTATGATAGAAACCTACATTAAACGTTATATATTACGCTCCTCCTTTATCTTAGAATTCGATATAATTACCCCTGACAACATCTATAATTTTATGGATTTATGTCGTTCCTAATGAATCCCACGCTAGACTTCGCAACCCCATTATGTTACCTACTCTTCTGATGAGAAGCATTAGGCATCGAAATAACTTGGTATAAAGAGTCCCCTGTATACTCCCACTAAATTAATTGGGGGATAGAGTAGAGAAAGTGCTAGGTAACATAATGGGGACACGACGTCTTATTTTCGTTTCTTCATCAACTGTGCCTCCCCTATCTTTATACCTCTGCCTTATACTTCAACTCCCTCCCTGTGCACCTAATAACAGGGCAACCCTAGAATTATTACTACATATCATCTAATATATATTATCTTCTGAAATTTATTATTATAGTCTTACAACTATCAACCCATACCCACCTTATAACTTACTCCTTTACCTAACCTACGGACCTTCCCTCGCCTCACTAAAGGAAAACCCTAGTACACGACGCCCCATGTAATCCCCACCACAACTTTGATTAATTCTCATAATATCACGCTATAACCAGAGTCTTCTTATAAGTAATGTTGGGATAACCGTTACGTTTGTTTAACCTACTTAGAATACACCCTTTCGCCTTAATTCATCATATATATATATATATATATATATATATATATATTCTAGTAGGCCCGATCCTAAATTACGTATGTATATTATGTTTTAATTAATGCAGATTTCTTATTTATTATAAACAGAAATACCGTCGGTATTAAACATAACATTCACTTTCTTTTAACAAAACTGAAGAAACAAAACGGAAAAAACTGAGACATGAGCATGTGTGAGTATTATATTTTTTCGAAACAATTCACTTCTTGTAAGTAAAAAAATACTCGATTTGAGATTGGAAGCAAAACCTAAAGACAGTGAGTCAAGTACGTTAACTATTATACCTACTTAACACGATTTTTACGAAGTGTTTTCAAGCCTACTTATTCTTAACATAAGGAAGCTGCCATGTTTCACGACCGTACATGCGCAGTCATGGAAAAGCTGACAAACAGATAAAAGTATGATGACCTTAGCATCTCTTTTTTTTCGGATGAAAACCAATTAAAAAAATTTTCACATATCTAAATACCTTATATATAAAATTTCAGGTCTGAAGATTAAAAATTTGTTTGTATATAAGTTGAATATACATTAACACACGCACACACGCATACGCGCGCATACACACACGCGCACACACATTCTCACTTTTATAGATATATGTTATATCCTTACTTTAAATAAGAATACAGCAAGAAACACGGGGTTATGGGTGAAAGACAAAGGGGTTTATTTACAAGGGATTACAGGTAACATGAGAGTTATTCACCATCTTTTCATTCTCTTCCTGTCTTTTTTCTTTCTCTCTCAGTCACGTGAGAGGGTATAGTTCATGTCATCTATGAAGGGATGTTAGGTTATTCCATTAAATCACTTTCTTACCAAGCCAAATTTTTCCATAGAATTTTGCTTCTACCAGTTTTTTCCTTTTTAAACTTTGTCCAAAAAATTCGGTCCTTTTCCTTTTCCTTTCACTTTTCCGCACCGTTTGTGTTTGCCGATTTTTTACTTTTGGAGAGTGACTGGATTTCTGAGTTACTGGTACTTCCTTGTTTGGAGGTTGTATATGGAAAGTATCATATAACACTTCCATTGATAACTCTTGGTTTCTGACTGTTTCTATGTATAGGGGTCTCAGTTGGTTAATATGTTTTTTGTGGAAAAAGTCTGCCCTTTTATAATGTAAAACATTCTCCTAATTCTTCTTGAGATTATGCCTTCTTCCCAAAAACTCTTCCCTGCCCGATAATTTTTGAAGAAAACTTTATCCCCGTCATTGTAAGTCTTGTACCTTACATTATCCTTGATACTTGTTTTTACTTTTTCTCTTGGGATTAACCGGTCGAACACCGAACGTACCTTCCTGACAAACATAATTTCAGCTGGGGATAATTTAGCATTTGTATTTGTATTTGGTGTTATCCTATATATTGCTAAGAATTTTTAATGTTTTTTTCTTCTGTGTCGATGTTATTATTCTTTTTTAAAGCTCGTTTAAAAGTATCGACAAATCTTTCCGCTTGTCCGTTTGATCGAGGGTTAAAAGTTGGTGTTGTAATGTGTTCTATGGCCAGTGCCTCACAGTAGTACTTGAATTCTTGACCTATGAACATAATGCCATTATCACTAACAATTGTTTTCGGAACTCCGAACCGACTTAATACCTCGTCCAGCGCTTTTATTGTGTTTGCCACAGTAGGGTATTTGTATTTAATAATTGCTGGCCATTTTGGCATACTATCTACGATTACTAGGTAATAATATCCCTTCAGAGGTCCTGCGTAATCGATATGGATGCGTGTCCAGGGTACATCTGTTTTAGGCCAAGGTTGCGTCCATATGGGGGGAGATCTTGCGGCTAGTTGACAACCTTTACATAATTTCACCATTTCCCCAATGTCCTGATCCATTCCAGGCCAGTATGTGAATCCTCTCATTAGGGCCTTCATTCTAGAGATTCCAGGATGTCCCATGTGGAATTCTTTTAGGATTTTCTTTTGTAATACTTGCGGTATTACCACTCTGTCTGCGTACATCAGTTTCATTACACATAGAAAATGTAAACACTTTTAATCCTTTTCTATTCTTTCCGTCTTGTCCCGCGTTTTTTTTTTATCTTATTAAAATATTTATCTGTTTTCGCTGCTTTCTTTATTTCCTCAAGTGTAACAGGAAGTTCCCTAACAGTATTTATCTGTTAGTTCATTTTATTCTTTTAGTGATGTTATAATAGTTTCTTCAAATTCAGTTTTACTGGGTGTCAATCTCGACAAACCATCTGCATGTGCAATTTTACTAGATGCTAGGTGTTTCATATGAAATCGTAACTGAGCAAAATAATACTCCATCTCTGTAATCTATTTGCCGTATGATTAGGAATCCCTTTTTTCGAACCAAAAATCGATAGTAATGGTTTATGGTCTGTTTCCAAAACGAAAGATTTTCCATGAATGAATCTATGAAACTTTCTCACGGCATACACAATCGCCAAACCGCCAAACGTATACGCTCGCATCTGCCGCAACAATTAGATCCTTTTTTTCGGATCGTAATGTGCTAACGCTAGATCCGATAACAAACATCTTTTAATTTTTTTGAATGCTTCCTCACATTCTTTTGTCCAGAGCCATTTTTATTCTTCTTCAATAATTCATTTAATGGTGCTCTTAGTTCGTGCATATTTGCGATATAAGAATTATAGTAGTTTGCTAGACCCAAAAATGACTGTAACTTCACTACATTGTCTGATCTAGGCATGTCTCCAATTGCTTCTGTCCTATTTGGATTAAGTCTTCTACCTTTCTAATCAATTATTTGTCCCAAATATTCAATCTTGTCCATACCAAAATTACATTTTTCAAGAGTCACTTTAAATCCGTAGTCTTCTATTTTCTCGAATACCTTCCGAATATGGTTTTTTAAGTTCTTCAACATTTTTGCTTTTTATCAAACTGTCGTCTAAATAAGCCATTGCAAAATTCAAGTCTGTTAGCATGGCATCCATAATTTGTTGGAATAAATTTGGTGCTACATCCAACCCAAACGGCAATCGTTTTAGGGAAAATAATCCTTTATGAGTATTCATTGTCAGATATTTAGAACAATCTTCGTGGACTTTGACCTGCAAATATGCTTCTGACAAGTCAATTTTTGTGAAAATTTTTCCTCCATTTAACTTAGAAAATATTTCGTCAGGGGTAGGGAGTGGATAGTTATGATCCTTGAAGGACCCATTCAGTTCCGTCAAAAAATCTCCACATGCCCTGATTTTTTTTTTTTTTCATTTTCACATAAACCGTGGGTGATGCCCATTCAGAGTAGTCCACTTTTTTTATTACTCCGATTTCTTCGAGTCTATTTAATTCTTTCTCGATTGTTTCTAATGCCGAATACGGAACCTTTCTTTTGGGTTTAAACACCGGTTTCGCTACATCTTTCAGTTGAAATTTCACTTCCGTTTTAGTGCAGCAACCCAGACCTTCAGAAAATACATTTTTAAAATCCTTCTTTAAATCCACAACAAATCTTCCTGACAGTTTGAGACTTTCAAATCCTGTCACATTTACTCTTTTGCAAAATTAGTTGATTGGTTTCTCCCATAAATTGAAAAATATCATCAAATCTATACCGAATAGATTAGAATTTTTTCCAGGTATCACATACATTTTAGTTTTTAACGTCTTTTCATTCAGGGTCACATTAGTATAAAATTCACCTTTAAATTTTAATCTATTTCCAGACATTCTTCTGGCAAGTTTCTTTGTGTTTTGCAGCTTTCTTCCATGTTATTTCATCAATTAAGGATATATTACTTCCAGTATCCAAAAGACAGTTTACTTTCTGGTCATTGATTCTAACTTCAATATATTTCCTTTTTTACTATACATGGACTCTTTTTTAGAATCAATGGTCTTTATTTCAGGCTTACAATATTTCTCTTTTTTGCATACTGTTTACTTGTGTCCTTTACGCCCGCACTTATAGCATATTTTGCTTTTGAAGTAGCACTCTTTTCTGAAATGATTCTTTCTTCCACACGTCTTACAGTATTTTTTTACATAGTGGTCACCTTGCTTTACCCTTTGTATTTTGTCAACATTTTTCTCTTCGATACTAGTATTATCCTATTTTAAATTTAACAGTTTATGACATTCCTCAGTAACTTTCTGTAAGGTTATTTCTATGTCCTGGTTCATAATGGATAATATCCTAGAACGAATCTCTTTATCCTTCGTGGATGCACAAATATCAAGCATTTAAACATGTCCTCTTTTAGGTCTTTCAACTTAAATAAATCGCATTGGGCATTTACTCTCCCAGCATAGGCGATAAAGTCTTCATCATCTTGTTTCAAAATATTTAAACACCTATAACGAGTATAAAATAAGCTATCCTGTTCCCCGAAAATGTTCGATAAAATTTCTATAGTCTCTTTAAAGGAAATATCTTCGGGTTTCCTTGGGAGTATAAAATTTGTATACTTGGTATTTTCATGGAAACCCAGTTTTTGCAACAGTAAAATAATTTTTTCTTCATCCAACCAAGCCTGACATCGTTTGGAAAAAATATTTTCGTATCTACGATAATATGCTGGAAACGT
Organism: Euprymna scolopes; assembly: GCF_053919585.1. Classification (NCBI taxonomy): domain Eukaryota; kingdom Metazoa; phylum Mollusca; class Cephalopoda; order Sepiida; family Sepiolidae; genus Euprymna; species Euprymna scolopes. The sequence continues at coordinate 64,928,930 of NC_136509.1, forward strand.
TAAGCCATTAGTTGGTTCATATAAAAATTCTGTCAGCGAATTTGCAATTCCTTCCGGAGTGAACCGACAATCCTTTTTTCTTCTTGTTTCATTTGTTTTTAATATGTCATTTTGTTTTAACTGTTCTTTTTGTAAAAATTCCATCTGACTTTGTTGAGTTGCCAGTGCTAATTGTATCGTTTTTTTGTAAACTTGGCTAATTGTTCTATGTTGAAGAATTTTTTTAAACACAGTAATAAAACAAAAGATTAACAGTACCTGCACAAAGCATTGAATAAACTCACTGAATAGTTTTTTTAAAACCACAAAAAAAATTCTTTTGTAGACAACGTTTTTGCAACACCCACGAAAATGACACCGAAACACAGCCTACACGTGTTTTTTCCGCCGTGTTTTTTCTTCTTATGAAATAAAAGAAATTTTAAATGGACACTTTCAAAACTTGTTCCTTTCATGCTTAGCGAAATGTTAATTTCTCTTTTTTTTCAGTAAGACCGTAACAGACTGAATAAAAAAATATAACTTACTTTTTGTATGTTTTAGCTTTTTTTTTTCAGTAGTTGAATTTATCCGTGCAGTATTTTCTTCTCTTCGTTTTCCTATATTTTTGGCTTCAAGTCCCCTTTTTGTGAGTTCGAATTCTGTCGCCATTTGTTATATCCTTACTTTAAATAAGAATACAGCAAGAAACACGGGGTTATGGGTGAAAGACAAAGGGGTTTATTTACAAGGGAATACAGGTGACATAAGAGTTACTCGACATCTTGTCTTATTCTCTTCCTGCCTTTTTTCCTTCTCTCTTAATCACGTGAGAGGGTATAGTTCATTTCACCAATGAAGGGATTTTATGTTATTCCATTACATCAATATATAAACAAGGTTCACTGCGTAAGTTGTGCTATTATAAGCAATGGAGTTTGATGTTATTAAAAACTTTAAGTGGATATTTTTAAAATCTTATATAAATAGATAAGGAGGTATAGACGAACAAAGATGGATAAATATATAGTACATACATACGCATAGAAGGACAGTATCAGATAGATAGATAGATAGATAGATAGATAGATAGATAGATAGATAGATAGATAGATAGATAGATAGATAGATAGATAGATAGATGTTAGAAATGCCAAATAATGTGTTTTAATCATAATAAAAGAATAAAACATGTTGGAAACAAGGAGAAATACCAAAAATTTATTTTCGGAAAAAAATAAGTAAAATAGTTTTGTTGCAAAAACAAAAGCTACATTATGTTTGAATGATGGCGTGAGGAGAAGAAGGGGGAGGAGGATGACATGTTTACAGAAGAGAGAACAATAAGCACAGGGTTATGGCCACCATGTTCCCCGGAATTATCATCATGTGATTTTTATCCTTGAGGGACCTTAAAACAAAAATGTTTTTGCAAACAATACTCACAATTTAGGCCAACTAACGCTATCAGGAGATTCACCAGAGAAGATCTACAGGCCGTATCTGCAAACGTTGTTAAACACTTCCAGAATCTTTTATAACACTACAGGTAATTTAAACAATAAAAGAATGTTTCTCCTCTCTACTACATTTTCTGGCCTATTTTTAAGTAGGCCATCCTGTATTAGACATACTGTATATATATATATATATATATATATATATATATATATATATATATATATATATATATATATATATATATATATATATACTTCAGAATAAAATTATCTAACAATCAACTGGTATGGAAACCTGTGATTATAAGTCTTACAAAATAGTATTGACAGTAATATTCTATAAGTACTATCCCACCTAAATAAAAATTGCTCGATATACAAGATAGAGCAAATAAATCAAATTTTAGTCATTCAATGAATTTAAAAAATTATGACGTGAAATGTTTGACTTTCAAATCAAAAGCTTTTTATTATTTTATAGGATAAGGAGTTATATTTCAAATGCATTCTTTGTCTTACATAGAATAATAAAAATATTTTGATTTGAAATTTAAACATTTCACGTCATAAATTTTTAAATTCATTGAATGACTAAAATTTTATATATATATATATATATATATATATATATATATATATATATATATATATATATATATATAAGGGGGTAGTCACCAACAATGTGCATTTTTTAACATTATTTTATTATTCCGTGTCTTGGTTTTTCATTGAGAATTATGTTTAGATCATTGTAATAATGTTTTTAAATCATTGAAATCGTTTTTAACGCGTTTCAGACGTTCTATGAAGCGTCCTCTTCAGAAATGCTTTTCAAAATAATTTGAAACCTAAATAAATTTGAAAACTAAATAAATTAATTGTAAAGATCCCTTGAAAGATAAATATTAGTTTCTGGAACTATTTCAATAATAATTAGTAAAGTCTTAAGATACTGAATTATAAAACAGGTTGTTCTTTACTAAAAAAAAGAAAATGCATAATTATCCCTCCAAAGTGAGTTTAGTAACAGAATCCGGCTTTCGCTGGATCAAAACAAACGAAACGGCGACGCGCATAAATCTTATGGAAGCACAAAATGTCAAAATTTAAATTTTATTTTTACTTTATTCATTAAAAATTAAGAAAAAAACAAAAACATTATTTATTAATTAAATTAAATAGAATAAACTAAAAGTGGAAAGACATTGATTAGCTCATGCGTGAGTAAATGTCAAGTAAATTAATTGATTATAACTGACAATTTATTCCTAGAAAAAAAAGATAAAGCCATAATATTTAAATAGAATTCCATTTGATAGAAAATGGTTAATTATTATTAATGGAAAACTTACACACTAACAATTGCAAATTTTCGTTTTATTTAATTTTTCCGAATGTCTTAATGCTAGAATTGATTCATTTAATCGCAGATTCCTCTGAAAATGATGTCAGAATAGGAATGGAGTGAGGTGGAAGCCAAAATCGTCTGTTTTTGTTTTAGATCGTTGTGCATCCGTACTTATTCAAATAAAACATTAGTAGAAATTTTCCTTTTTTTTATTTTTTGCGATTCTGGTTTTCAATGTTTTCATTTTTTTCAAGAGTATAAATCAAATTTCTTACGTTCATGTTTACACATTCATGAGTGCAAATAAAATATTAGAATGTTAACCTTTAAAATAATATGAATTGTTTTTAAATTAGATTTTGTTGGGAAAATATAGAATGTTTAAATCAATGATAATATCGTTAGTTTGGAAAATTTGTTTTTTCAGTATAGTGGTTTATTTAACACGGATTTAGAAGCTTTTTTTCATAATGTTTCTGAATTCATTTAATTTTTTTAATTGTTAACATCTACAATGCTTTATTTTCATAAAAAAAATAATAAGTCCATGTATTTTTTTAGTACTTAAAACTGTACCTGTAGTTAAAAGTGTTTTTTTTTTTACAAAATAATACATTTTCATTAAGATTTTAAAAAACATAATGGTTTCATTGTTATATAAATGCTTAAGATTTTATTAAAATTAAAGCTGATTTTGTAGATTTTGGTTAATGAAGGGGTGGATCAAATTGTTTATACATGTTGGGGATCGTCCATTTATTTTGCACGCAACTATAATATATTAACTTCAAGAAGAATATAATCTTTTTGATAATAAAAAGCCAACGAAAAGAAAAATGTCATAAATGGATACAATCGGAATGTAAACTCAACAAGCGAAAGACGCAAAAACGTCATTTTTATGCATCAAAATTGTCAAGAGAATAAACGACTTTCTATTACAAAGTTCAGCTGCGTCTGAAAAGTTATGAGTAAAACATTTATATAAAACAAAGAGTTGCACATAGAGAATGGGAGGACTACAACAAAGAGTAAGAAATAGAGTAAAAAAGGGAAGAGAGGAGAAATTATATAAAACATGAAATTAAGAGGCGGGGATAAGATGTGCTGATCGTAAATATTTTATTTCGTGGATCTTATTCTCCATTGAATTGTTTTAAAAGTTGCGACCAGAGAGTCATTATCTACCCGCTTCTTTACGTAGTCAACGTTAAGTCCGCCAATACGACTGTAAAATCAGCAGGAAAATCTGCTGGTGCTGCAACCGCCCTAAGTGAGTCGATCTGTTTCCTCTTGAGGAGAAAACTTCTAAGCAATGTTAAATTCCTAACATAACCAATTGAATATATATCCAAGCCATAGGAGATGACGATATTACTGCTGTAGATTCTTACAGGACGGTGTCGCTGCCCTCATTCATACAGCGCATTGTATAAGCAAATTGTGGCCCATCTGGTGCTGACCATTGTATAAGCAAATTGTGGCCCATCTGGTGCTGACCATTGTATAAGCAAATTGTGGCCCATCTGGTGCTGACCATTGTATAAGCAAATTGTGGCCCATCTGGTGCTGACCATTGTATAAGCAAATTGTGGCCCATTTGGTGCTGACCATTGTATAAGCAAATTGTGGCCCATTTGGTGCTGACCATTGTATAAGCAAATTGTGGCCCATCTGGTGCTAACCATTGTATAAGCAAATTGTGGCCCATCTGGTGCTGACCATTGTATAAGCAAATTGTGGCCCATCTGGTGCTGACCATTGTATAAGCAAATTGTGGCCCATCTGGTGCTGACCATTGTATAAGCAAATTGTGGCCCATTTGGTGCTGACCATTGTATAAGCAAATTGTGGCCCATTTGGTGCTGACCATTGTATAAGCAAATTGTGGCCCATCTGGTGCTGACCATTGTATAAGCAAATTGTGGCCCATCTGGTGCTGACCATTGTATAAGCAAATTGTGGCCCATCTGGTGCTGACCATTGTATAAGCAAATTGTGGCCCATCTGGTGCTGACCATTGTATAAGCAAATTGTGGCCCATTTGGTGCTGACCATTGTATAAGCAAATTGTGGCCCATCTGGTGCTAACCATTGTATAAGCAAATTGTGGCCCATCTGGTGCTGACCATTGTATAAGCAAATTGTGGCCCATCTGGTGCTGACCATTGTATAAGCAAATTGTGGCCCATCTGGTGCTGACCATTCTCAATATTATTTAACGAGAACTAACATAATCATGCACTATTTATACGAATTATTGTGTGTATCTCTACCGACATCCACAGCGTGTGATTGATTATGTGTGTTTAATAATGGGCAAATGTAGTTAAAAATAACAATAAATAGGAGCTTCATCGGAGTCAGGTTAGTGGGCTCGAAGGTTAGCTGGACCTACTGTTGAAATTGACAGAAGGGGAAATGACGTCACAGAGTTCCAAAAGCAGGGGGAAAGGGCAGTTCTATCAGAAACTTTATGGTACGTGCATTAAGAAATGTCTTATCAAAATGTGATTACTAGTAATTAGTGACTCCTTTATCTTTTACTACCCACCTCACTGGAAAGTGATTGAAACTAGACAATCTTAAGCGAATAAAATTTTTCTTGTTTTCAAACGTTATCTCTTCTTGGTCCTTTTTCGAGGTATTAACGGTCTTGTTTGCAAGTGGCTAACGACTAAGAATGGTTTCGATTCTAGATAATGACACCCAACTCATATTGTTTTACTTTTGAAATCCCTTCTATGTATTGGGTACAATATAATAATCAAGGGAATTTGTTCTATAATAAATACGAAATCTGCATCAATTAAAATATTATATTTAAGCATGTTTTATGACTGGGCAACGCTGGGCGCCCTGCTAATATACACACGCGCATCACTCTCGCATTTGTAAACGGGAAGTTCTCTACATTGTCCCCAAATTTTACTACTTAACTGCCTGTATTTAGGTCATTGATAGATACATTTGACATTAGATTTTTCGTCTACAGTTCGTGAAATAATGAAGGCTTCTTTGATTTAATAGCGTTTTTTTCTCGTGTAGAACTTTTGATTCCCCATTTTAAATGCTTCAAAAATCTTTTGCGATTTTTTTCCGAAACGTAAATGCATAACGTACTATCGACAAGGTTTTGGGATTACTGCCAGAACTTGCACATATTTTTAACTTCATAAACGAAAGGTAATTGGGCGTATCAAGAAATATCGCAAAATAACTTTTATGATTAATAGTTTCATAGAGACCTCTACTTTCACAAAGTGTGCATAAACATGCAGAATCGCATTAGGGCTCTTACCAGTTTATCCATGGGTACTTATGTAAACTATTGACCGTGTAGAAATACTAATGTTATTATTTATTGGCCCAGTCTTAACATGGGAGGTACCTAACAATTTAACAAACAATACCTACTGTATGCAGTATAATTTCGGTATCTAAAATAAGCACGGTCCATATTCTGCATACTTACAAAACACATGTCGCGATATAACATCTACACTAATGCAGAGAACTCTACATCGATCATCGCCGCCACCAACACTTGACGACTGTGACAAAAGTTATTAAGTGGCCACAAGTGACCGCCTAGATACAGCAATAACTGACAGCGTGGCCCGCTATGACCCGCCAGTGACCACCTAAAAAAGATCACTATCCCTCAGTTGCGGCAGATAAGTCATAATCGTCACTGGATTACAGTGTAGACCACTGGATACTGACCACTGTGCACTGGAAGTGACAGTTGTAAAGGCAAGTAACCGCCCTAGAACAACACTAATCGTTAACTAAGATAAACAACGCAAGATAGTGAAATCCAGATGCTTTCATTTAGGTCACTGCCACCAGTGCCGCATTTTTTTTTTTTTTTGAGCCAAGAATAACTACCACTAGTAATCGTCGTAGTCTATCTGTTTTCTGTGTTAATGTTTTTTTTTAACCTGACTCACATACGATAATGCACTAGATAATCAGTAGGTGTGTCAGAAATTTCGTGAAAAATAGTGAATAATTCCACCCCGTCTTTCTAAGCTTATAACTCCTCGAAAAATGTAATTCAAGCCCTAATTTTTTTTTTCAATTAAAGAAGCAAGGACCAAGGTTTCATTAAAAAAAACAAAAAACAAATAACGCGGTTTTTTAAAGGTGTTAAACTTCAGACTTTACAGGTAAATTTCTAAAAAAAACACTACTTTTTTGTTTTAAATTTGAATATATTATTTATTGACCTTTTCACTTCAATTTGTGATATATAACACTTTGGTGAGTAAATTAAATATTTACTTTTTAATAGACACTTGAAAATGGGGGGCGTGAATTTTTAAAAAAGTTTGTCTAAAATATTATATTGGGTTTATTGGAAAGAACATAAAATTTCACATTGACCCTGAAAATATCGTAAAAATAGAATCTATAGAAAAATTTTGATAAATCTTTAAAGTTTAAAAATTTACCAATAATGGGCGTCTGAATTTCGTCATATAGTGATCTGTCCTAATTTATATTCGATTATTGGCGAGCAGCCGCTTTCTTTGAGCCCCCATTTGTATTTGTTTTTTTTTTTAATTTATTTATTTTTGTCATTTGTTATTTATTGAAGGTGATTTTATCATCGTAATATTCGGTTTTAAAAGTCTAATGCGATCATATTCATAGAGTAATTCTTGTTGTTCTGGTTTTCTTTGTCCAGCGGTGTATTTGCTTGCAACTTGCTTTGCATTTTTTTAACTATGTTGTTCTGGTTTTTATAAAATTTTATATTTGTGTTACAATATAAGGGAATAAGTCTTGCATATGATGTTTTAAAATTAAATATGACCAATGAAAATGATATTATAAACTAAAGTGTGACAAACAGAAATCTATTTCAAAAGCAAAGGTAATAGACAAAGAAAAAGGCTATTTCAAACTTGCGATTGGACAAATAAATGACATAATCACGGGGCCACATCGGTTCATATTAGACCACCGAAGTTAGGATACGTTGATCCAAGTTAGTAGTATACGGATGACAATATGGGAATATCAGATACTATAGCAGTACCAATAAAACTCTTTATTATTTTTAAAAAAACATGTTTTTCATTTGAACTGATGAGCAGAAGAGAAGCGTTTGATGGGTACTTCATTTAAGATTATATGAACATACAATTAGATTTGGAACTTTTATGATCGATAGCTTCTGACTTACAAAGTAATCATTTTGGTATTAAGAAAATTTAAATATAATTTGAGTTACTGTTGTGAGGGAACCAACCTCTGAATTGACTCAACCACCGTTCATATATACCGGAACTCTTAACGATCCCAAGTTGGGCTCTAGTTCCGGAGTTAACGTCTCGTGCTCGGTGGAACGTAAACACTCTTTTCATTCTGTAACCCATTGTTTGTCTTTTATTAATACACGTCTTGACTTACATTGTTGTTCTGTTTTTGTTGTGGCTGATTCAGAGCCATAGCACTTAATGAAGAGGATAATCTATTTGCTTGGATTTTTTTCGTGCAGCCTACACTTTTTATAGTTGTCTTCGTCTATAATAAATGAATACAATTTTATATACACGTTTTACTATTTTCTTCTGCATCAGGCTTAAGGCAAAACGAAAAGAGCGCCACAGTGAATGGTTTACTCGCAATCATAATCGGAGAGGAAAAAAAATTGTATCAACTTTTTTGTATTCCTTTTCCTCCATATTTGAGCCCCTATTACATCACATTGCCTTTAAATAGGTTTTGTTGTTGCTATGAGTGTGTTTGTCTGCAGCGAGAGGAAAAGAAATATAGAGAAAAGTGGATCGAGAAACTGACATTTATACAGAAACATGCATACGTCATGTTCATTGGTGCTGCACGTTCTCTGGTCCTCGTGAGAACACAAGACATGTGCGTGAACTGTTATCGATACGACCGACATGTGTCATAAATGAGTCCAGTCACGAATAATCAAAAGAGATCAGGTTAAATGTTCGAACAATTTTATTTTTGTTAATACTTATCGAATCGCTATACATACATCACAAAACGATGAGAATTTAATCATTTCCATCATATCAGCACGTTACACTTAGCGTAAATGTAGCGTAAAAATTTGTTTTCATGATATGAAGAAATTACTGAGTTCCCAGAAAGTGGGTGTTCAGTTTACTTTAAATTTATATAGGAAAGTGACCCCCACTTTTTTAAAAACTAATTTCTTTATATCATAAAAAGTACTTACCTGTCCAATTTTAAATGTGATATTCATTTTCAGCCCCCTTGAAAACCTGAAAAATTGTAATTTTAAAGTTTTTGAGGAAGTTGGAAAGAAACTTTACATTGACCAAAAACACATATTTTGTTCAAAATACTTAATTTACTTTTAACATAATAATTTAATAAATTATTTTATATAATAATTTAATATTTGATGATACAACAAGTGTTTTCTTTTCTGTTTCATAATAACACAAGAATTGTTTCAACTAAATTTATCCTTCTGAATGTTTTTTTTTTAATTTTGTTTCGTAATAACATAAAAATGTTGAAACTAAATTATTTTTTAAAATATATATATGGTTTCGGTTTTCGTGTCTTGACAACCTGACTTCGTTATCAAGTTTTTGTTTTTTTTAAACAAGAGTAAAAAAATAAAAATAATTGTTAAAAATATTATGGAGGTGCGCAGTCGCCTTTAAAAATAATATCTTCTTCAAGAACGATCATAAAATATGCTTTCAATCGATATTTATTCGATAATGGACCAGTTTTCCTACCTAGCTAAAATGGGCGAGTTTTTCGAGTACGAGTTTTCCGGGTACGAGTTTTCCGGACACCTTTTTATATAGTAAAATAATCCACTTAACTTTTATATTTACATGAAAATAAAAGGTTAAATATGAAACGAAATATAAGAAAAACAGTTTAGTAAAATATATTTTCAATTATTAAAAAATTAAAAGAAACTACGCACTTACATTTTTGTTGGCAAACACATTTTCAGTCTCCATATGCGTCTATCTTATCGGTAGAAAGAATATAAACTTAATTGACAAAATTGCTTCAATTATTACCATGAATCGTTTATTACTGAATTTCATTTTATGGCCTTGATCAGTATATTGAAAATTTGCTTTCATGACAAGTCAACATTAATAACAGACAGGAGATACCGAAAACAAAGAAATACTGGCGCCCAAATGTGTCTTGCGTAGAAGTGTGAAAATCTCCAGGTTCACTAATTCATTAAAGTTTTTTTGTCGGGTTTGTTGATGACCGGGCACACGCCAAAATTTTTCTTTTTCCTTTTTTGGCACAAGTAAAATAAATTTAAATCGTTTTTTGTGTTATTATTATGATATAGATTTTAATGTCACTAGGTACTTATAAACGATAAATGTTCATCATTTTATCTTAAGTGCCAACAAGGCAAAATTAAGTTTAACGTGTTTTTTAAGGAATTGATTTTGGAATCAGAAATTAGAGTATTTTTCCGATTCTGATACCGATTCCGATACCGATGTTTCGATTTTTTTATTCCCAATTCCAATTCCGATATTCGTCCCAACATCAATATATATATATATATATATATATATATATATATATATATATATATATATATATATATATATATATATATATATATAGTGGATACAAAAATATTGATATCAAATATAGGCAACAAAACACCATAATAAAATAAAAAATAGAAGAAAAAGAAATATAATCTGGTATACGGCTCCATACAATCAAATGTTTAAAACAAAACTTGGTAAGAAATTTTTAGATCTTATCGAAAAGCACTTTCCCGCAACTAATCCCTTACACAAAATTTTCAATAAAAATACCCTAAAGTTATCCTATAGCTGCTGCGAAAATTTAGAGATGATAATTAAAGCACATAATAACAAAATATTAAATGAAAGTAATGGAAACAACAACAAAATAAACAACAAAAAAGTGGACATCATGACAAAAATAAAACACAGAAGACACTTATGTAACTAGTAGAAATAATAATAATAATAATAATAATAATAATAATAATAAACCAACTAATAAAAATACTAATAACGAACAAGATAAATGGAACTGTAGATGCCCCACATTTTGCCCACTTCAAAATAAATGTCTAACCAAAAGCATAGTTTACCAGGCCACAATATTTGCGAAAGAAAGCCCGAATAATATATATAATAATATTACGTAGGTATGACTTCCTTAGATTTCAAAACCCGATATTATGACCACAAAAAAAAACATCGTATGAACACAACCCTAGCAAACAAATACTTGGGAACTCAAGGAAAGCGGACGTTCGCTGGTAGTCGAATGGAAAATAGTCAAACAAGCAAACGCATGTAGCGATTTAGAAGATCCATGTAGATTATGCCTTCATGAAAAATTTGTTATCCTATACTTTAAAGAACCCCAACATCTATTAAACTGTAGGAGAGAAATAGCGAACAACTGTGTCCACAGAATAAAATTTACTCTACGGTAGAGATACAATATATATATATATATATATATATATATATATATAAACTAACATAGAAAAAAAATGACCTAGATTTAAAACAGGTTGAGACACTAGATATCTACGCTAAATGGCACACACAAATGAACCGGTCAACCGTAGGTCAACTGGGCCTTTTTCTTTGCCTGCTCATTGGCTGATTAGGAAGGATACGGTGGATACTAGAAAGCTGATTAGTTAACTAAAAACTTAATAGAAGGTGCGTATATAAAAACGCCAGACCACTACAAAATTCACGCATAAGCCTGAAGAATCTTAGAGTTGGATGAAACACGGAATATTCTGTGTAGCTTAATCGCCATATATATTTTATAACTTACTATAAATATATATATATATATATATATATATATATATATATATATATATATATAGCGAGATAGAGAGGAGGAGTATAGAGAGCAATTGTAGATCAATAGTCCATAGCGAGAAACGTATTTAAAAATAAAAAAATCACGTTCATTTTAAAAGTTTTTTTTTTTTTCAATATTAGATGCTTAAACATAATGCCAGTGTTTCGGGTGTGTTTTATTATTATTTGTTTTTTTCATCTGTGTAAGGTTGATGTTGTTTTACTAATAAGAACTAATTCGGTTGTCTTTTAATAACAGTGAGAAAAATCTATTAGATTCGTGACGACAGTTTCTTCCATGTAATGTGCATGTATAGGCTTTGTGTATCTATTTTATTACATTTTCTATGTGTGATTATAAAATTATTAGCTTTTTTTACTTTCGTTTTACTGGCAAAAATTAGTTTTGTGCGAAGTGTGTATTATTGTATCTCTTCTGTGTGCACGTGTGTGTGTATGTGTGTTTATTACACTTTGTGTCTAGGCGTGATTATGTAGTTATGCCTTTTAATGTTAGTAAGTTCATGTTTGTATTTCAGCTTTTATCTTGTGAGACTGTTTATCCCGGTTACTATTGTGTGTAGCAATGAGTTCGTGTATGTGTGTTTAGTTTTTGCATGAGTGCGATGTTAACTTTTTCTTGTATGTTTACACTTGAATGTTTATACTTGTTTTTTTGTTTTGTTTTTATTTTTGTTTTTTGTTCTCTATTTTTAACATCTGGAATATAAACATAGAGAACGAAAGTTTATATATACAAGTAATGGTGTCTATTTGTGGTTTTCATAGTGTGTTAGTGTGTGGTTGTGGCAGTTTGCTTATCTTGTTTCACAGTATATATATATATATATATATATATATATATATATATATGTGTGTGTGTACGTGTGTGTGTACGTGTGTGTGTGTACGTGTGTGTGTGTGTGTGTGTGTGTGTGTGTGTGTGTGTGTGTGTGTGTGTGTGTGTGTGTGTGTGTGTGTGTGTGTGTGTGTGTGTTTCTCAGTTGTGATGTTAGAATTTTTCCCATGGCAGTTTATTGGTCTGTAGTTGCTGTAGTAATTTTCTTTTCGGCGTCTTTTTGTATTACTGTGGTTTTACCTTTGGTCATACATTCTAACACGACTGTTTTGTGAATACATTTTTTCAGATTTTGAATTAGTCTTTCATGTAGTTGTAAATTATTTGAACAAGTATACGTGTCCTCGCTCACTACAAGGTGCTGCCCAGTTTGCCATTTTTCTTAGGGTTGTCTGAAGTGTTTCCTTTTTTGTTTCCTGAAACTCTTCTTTCATGTTTTTTTGCACTTCTGTTGTAGTCTTGTTGCTTTTCCCATATTTCTTTGCTCCAGGAGAGTTTTGTTTCTCCTGAATTTGGTTGCTGTTTTCGTTCTTCCTTTGTATACGCTTTGATAAAATTGCGTGTCATTGTTTTTAAGTTTTACTCTCTTTTTACTATTCCGATTTATATCTGTATCGGCTCAATCTTCCTTTTTCTTTTGCCATTGTTTGTTTTAGTTTCTCATGTTTCTTATTTAGCCTCGCTTTTTGGGCTATATTTCTACTTTAGCATCCTTTTTGTTCTCTTTCGCTTCCTTTTTAAGTTTCTCGATCTGGCTTTACAGTCTAATTTTCAATCTAAGTTTTGTCGGTGCATTTTTTTTCTCAGTTTTGTTTCTACTATAAATTTCTACTTATTATTTTGTTTTCTTCATAAATTAAATTGTTTAATTAACTTGTTTAATTGTTTAATGGTTACTATTACAGACTTAAATAATATTAGGATGTATGGGAGGGGTTTGTTCGTCTTTTCTGTTTCTACTTTTACTTTCTTCCACTCTTGGTTCCTCGAGGAAATGTAGAGCGATAAATCCAAAATCGGTGGCCGTTAATAGCAAGGCTCAGCATGTGGGGTCGTGCACCACGTTCTAGTTCAAAGCCGGAAGTGGCAATAGCCGTGACATCTCATCAAGGAGTACTGAACCGGACATATCATCAAGGAGTACTGAACCAGATTTTCATACTAGTAATGGTTTCACATCTGAGAGTGTGAAAGAGTCCGGACTTTGTGTTAAGCCTTTTTATCAATTACTTCTGGCACATCTGATGATTCGATTAAAGCGGAAAAAATAATTTTCCTGCTAAGGATGAGTAGTAGGATAAAACGATCAGCCATCCAATATTACGTGTGTTTATACAATCAGGGGCGGAACAATTGAGATGAAATCAAAAACTTATCAGCTGAAAAGCGAATGTGATGTTTGCGTGTCGTTTCATCTACCAAATGAAAAAATGATTTCTATTCAGGATTGTAGATTTTTATAGTTGGAACTGATTTGCGTATGTTAATAACTAACGTGTAGAAATCAGCTGGTTTAAATAACAGGACAGACTGAAAGGAGAGCGGTCGTTTCTAGCAGAGAGTAGATGTTGGTGCTGGACATGAATTTTTATTTCAGTGTTGGAATCGCAACCCAAACCTCAAACCGAATTCCTGAATTCGGTTTGAGGTTTGGGCTGTCACTGTAACTATTTCACGTACATAGTAGTAGTAGTAGTAGTAGTAGTAGTAGTAGTAGTAGTAGTAGTAGTAGTAGTCCTATGGAATAACTGATTTTTTATTATAGAATCATTATCTGGTTGTTACAGCTTGGATAATTACTTATTAAAACGTAACATTTTCTATTCAAGTAAAATTTACAATTAAACGACGTAAAGCGTTTAACACGTATTTTAATAATTTTAAAATGTACACTGTTCATATTTGATTTGTTTATTACTGCGAAACAAGGCTTTAACCGCGGTATTTATAAATAAAATCCATTAGTATTATTATTATTATTATTATATATTTCTCGCAAAATCCCATCATTCTTGAGACAGCTTTTTTATTATATTTATACATTTTTTTTAAATCTCACCGGAAAAAAAGATATAACCTAAATGTAATTTAATCCGTAAATAAAGAAGAAACATGTTGTGAAGTGAAGACGTTGCCGGTTTAAGTGATAATTATATATTTATGAGATATTGGATAGATATAAGGAAATAATTGAATAAAAACGCTAGTCTATTAAATAATATTTATTAAATATTTACAATTGAAGTTACTGTGCGACACACGACCATAAAAATGCTGACTTTTGAAAAATGCGTGCATAAAAACAAGGAAAGTAGATAACTATGTTAAGTATTAGAAATGATGAATTAAATAATAGGCTTTTATTACTATGAGATATATAATAGTAGGTATTTTTATTAGATTTAAATATTTAATTGGGTAAATTATTGAAATTTAACTTTTACCTTAAAATAATTAATGGAATAAATTCTAAACATGGAACAAACTTATTAATGTCTTTATCGCGCTGGAAAGATATTAGCGAGAGATTTCGAAGTCAAACATAACAACCACGCAACTGAATTGTTTTTTCGTCGAAAATTATTAGATATATAAATAAGAATATAGAATTATAATGGAAACGGTGAAGACCATAGTGTTGTTAAGAAAATCGATGGAAATTATGAGGAAGAAAAAGTTAAAGAAAGTGAAAATTAAAATGTGTAGGCAGTGTCTCCATTGCTGACGTCATAGCATTGTTTAAATCAGACGCAAACATCTGCCTATGAAACCGATAGACAGGAGTAAGAAACGAAGGAAATAGCGAAGGGGGTGAGGTAAAGATGGCTGACACGAAGAAACGAAAATCAATGATAAAGAAAAACGAAGAAAAGGGGTATGAACATATAAATAAATTGAATATTCTTGAACAATCTATGCATTTAACGATGAAAATTTTAATTCAAAATGAAGTGATATACAGAGCAACACTGAAGATGTTAACTTCCAAAACGTCAGCCATTTTTACACCACTAGTTTCGTTTGGTTTTTGTAGCAATCATAGGTCAAAGTTTAGTTCTTTTGAAATCAAACCATTCATCTTACTCTTTCCCCCGTTTTCTTTTCCACTTATCAATTAACAATACTCTAATTTTTGATTTAGGAATTGCTCAAGAACATTTTCTAATTTTTCTAATTTTTGTAGATTTTTCTAATATCCTGATTTATGATTAAAAATTAATAAAATCTCCCTTGGCCCTATGTCGGGGTAGTTGCATAATTAAAAGAGTTATCTGTTCCTAATATATGAAGTATCCTTAAAACTATATATAGAGGACAGGTGGGGCAAAAAAATCTTTTTTTTTTCTTTTTTGAGGTGGACATTAGAAACGACATATGCTTCTTATTGTGGTCTAAAATGTAAAAGCAACTAAAACTGCTGTAATAGCATAAACTACTCACAAGCGGCATAGAGTCTGTTTTGACCGTCAAAAGAAGGATAAAATAAGAAAATAAAAACGTAAGATTGTGAATTCTTTATATATATATATATATATATATATATATATATATATATATATATATATATATATATATATATATATATTGATGAGAGAGACATACGATATAAAGGATCTCAACAAGTGGAGATAAAAGCACGTTGAGTCTGAATAAATGTTGAAGCAATATTAATGAGTTACATCATTTATGGGATCATCATCATAATTGGAATGGATGTCATCAATGAGATGGTAGGTATGACTATAAAGAAAGCTGCCCGTCAACTGAATGTTTGCAAAATTAAAGATGAAAGCTTTGAAGCAAATTTCGATGGAGAAAAATAGACAGTAAGATGGAAATAAAATAAAAAGCCTCTAGTGTTAAGGAATAGAGTTAAATATTGTAAGAATTTCCTGGAAAGTAAGAAACTCTCAGAGTTTGAGAAGGAGACGCAAAGGTGAATAGCTAACGGTATTCTTTTACCATGGAAGGGGGAGGAAAGGACGTGTTACAATCGATTGCAGTGTTCTGGGCCACAAAGAGAAAAGTCACGCCAATGTTAGACTTTAAGACTATAGACTGTGAATTAAACCATTTTGTGGCATGTAATACATGAAATTACATAATAGATGTGTGTGATAAAAAGATGAGAAAATGGAGACGGTTGGTAGAAGTAAGTGCGACGTGGATCTTAAGTCTGCCTGCTCTCAGCTACATGTGACGAAGGAACTATGGCAGTACCAGCTGGTTTGCTATAAAGGAAAAATGTATTGCTTGACACGGTTAGGATTCGGACTTAATGTTGCACCGATTATGGCAGCCCTTTTAAAAATGGTGTTAAAAAAAGAAAGCAAAATAAAAGAAGCGACTGATTCATATATCGATAATATAATGGTGGATGTAACGAAGATATTGACAAAAAAAGTTGCGGAACATTTGAGAGGGCAGTGAGTTTTTGACAGCTGGGAGAGAGGAGAGGCATTGAGAGTTTTGAATTTAGTTTAGAGAGGTTGATACGAGTTGCGGAGTTGGTAAAAAGGAGTTCTCGCAATTATATTTTTACATAACACTTAGCTTACATTGCACTACGAATATGATACATCATAGTAAATGATGGAAATTTGTAAACGTTACGTTGGACATTGAACATACTCACTACAAATCATCATCGATTAAGAACGTATGCATTTAAAGGGTTAACATATTGAGCTTCAGAAAGAAAACATCGAAATTAGAAAAGAGATATTTAGCAGTCATTTGAAAAAAAAAACAGAACAACCCTTGATAGGACTAGATACCACTGGTGAAGAATTGGACACATGAGTCTGATACAAAGATTATGTGGATTAGAAGACACTCCGGAATGAACTACAGAAGGCATGTACACTGGATACAAACAGGCTACTTTTTGAATCAGAAGGGTTAGAGAGGCTCAACTTTGCCATAAATGAGTTCATTCTATGTCAGATACGATTGGTGGCAGTGAAAAAATAACACTAAGAAGTCCACCAACAACAATTCTACTTCATGAAACAGAAGCACATTTTTATGAAAACTACATGGCTACGCCAAATTTTGCGAATTTCGTGTTCAATGTCCAATTGAACAAGCTTGCCAGCAGCAAGTATCCAGACGATATGGTTACCAAACAAATGTTACCAATACTTAAAAATGTAGAACATCAAAGGAGGTTACTGACAGAAGTAACCTCACTTGACATTTTGGAGCAGATGTTCACACGATTGGTCTGTCTGGAGACAACAGACAAGACGACTCCCCACTG
Source organism: Euprymna scolopes (assembly GCF_053919585.1). Taxonomy (NCBI): domain Eukaryota; kingdom Metazoa; phylum Mollusca; class Cephalopoda; order Sepiida; family Sepiolidae; genus Euprymna; species Euprymna scolopes. Next base: position 64,946,712 of record NC_136509.1, read on the forward strand.
TAACGATGCCACGCACCCTTGTGTGCTATCCAAATATACAAAAGTCGAACGAGGAATAGCATAATCAGAAGACTAAGACTCCTTCGACCTCACGATACGTCAAAATTCACATTCTAGAGGATTAATGAATCGGAAGAATTGTCCTGTGGTTGGACTCACATGTCACTTTTGCAGAGTGATTGGACGCATGAAGAAAGTATGCTGTAAATTTGTGGAGTCTAGAACAAAAGCCACAAGCAAAATTTCAAGAAGTGGGGAGTCATTCATGTTCAGTAACAATACCCAGATAATTTAATGCTCGCAAAAGCAACAAAGCAGCCAACTAACGTGCCTCACCTTGATTGGGATGAGGAATAATTTCAGATGAGTGCCCACAGCTATCCTCGTCAGTAATAGTGAAAGTAATAATGATACCTGGAATTTATGAAAGATTTAAATATATACCAAAAATACCGATGAGCCAGTGCAGTTATTGCATATCTGCCTTTGCAGAAATAAGGACAAAATTTGTTTGAGGGGACCCAAAATTCAGAAACTCTTTGGATACCCAGAGGGATACCTCGTATCAACTATCCATCAAATATGGAGGGTAACGGACAGCCGTTTACAGATCAGAGGTGTCGTGTTTTAATGCATGAGTTTGGATAAAATGGAAACAAACCGTAAATGTATCAGGCAACACATCTAGGTGTATTTGTCAAAAACAGTCTTGAAATAACTGGATTTATTGTCTTCTAATTTCCCGAAATCGATATCGCAGAATAGCTCTTTGAGGAACATAGAGGAAAAGGCCCTCTATGGATGCCCGCGCAAAACGTATGTCTCGACGAAACCAGAAACGCGATCCCATTTAAGCCAGCAAAAACAACCAGACATGAACTTGAATAATGGCAAATGGATCATTTTTAAGTCAAGCGCGCTTAACATATGTCCACGTCAACCACTGCAAACAATGGAAAGTAAACCCATAAAGTTAGAATTCATAATAGTGTTACGCGAACAGCAATTCAAACATCGATACCTGTTCTTCATTATTGGAAGAAGAAGAAGAGGAAGAAGAAGAAGAAGAATATAGACAAATACGTTGTGCTGAGAGTAATAGAATCGGTATCTGTAGGAACAGTTGCTACTTGGTGTTCAAGGACGGTAGTCATACCGAAAAAAGGATAGGTTTCCAAGACACGGTGTACCTATAGAAGTTGACTGCTGCCATTATGAAAGAAATACGTCACACCTCATTCTTATGCAATCAGGTTTCGATGATATTAGCACACTAGAAAAATGGTACTGGACGCATGGAACGGATACCAGCCGCACGAGACGCTACTAAGTTCATTACTAAATAGAGCCAATTATTGTCAGTCCTCTCAATGATTCCATGCATCAGGAGATGCATACGCCCGTCGGTTTGATGACATCACTGTACACATGGCTCATAAACCCTGATGCATAAACAACTGCCTCATGAGACGACTCAATAGGGCCATCATTCAGCCACACAATTTACTACTTTAGTTACTGTGGAAACAAGGAAATTGTATTTAATCAAAGCAAGTTTCACTTTGTCGAAATGGAGATCAACGATACATCAATATCGGGTCGCCCAGTGAGCATGATGAACAAGAAATGGAAATGGACGATAATACAATGATAATAGAAAGCAACACATGAAGATATACACAACCGGTTATTCCTCCAGCTTTAAGACAATCTTCATGTCGCAAAATAAGAGCGCAAAAATTTTGTCACCACAAATGCGTTGAAAATTGCATGAGTTCTCTAGTGCACAAAAAATGTCCACGACAATTCATCCCGTGGTCACGGGCGGAAGGAGAATGTAGATGTATCTGCTCCTGATACATAAAGTCCTAGGAAGTGACCTCCGTTTGATACAGGAACTATCTGGGAAGTTATCTTTCCCTTACAACTATATGCAAAAAACATATTTTAGTGAATCTTAGAAAAGAGCTGGATGACACGTTTTTCATACATTACTCTTGTTAGTATATTTGTTTCTCGCCTCATTTGGAGGCTTTTTGAAGGGTGACCCAAGCTTAATGTTAGTAATAGGGCTAAGAGGGTGTAGTTGTTAGAAAAGGCTTTGAAGCAAAGGCAGGGTTAAGGGCTTTTTCAAGTTGATATTGGAGAATTTCGTCTAGTAAACATAAACAGCAATGTGGTGTTTTTCTAAAAAAATAAATAAATTCTGAAAACATCAAATCAACACAAAAATAATTTGCCCGCTTTAATTTCAAAAGAGAACAAGTTAAACTTGACATCGCTACGAAAAACAGACAAAACTCATGGTTAAAAATTGTTGCAATATTTTTTATTCATAATGGGGTATGATCCCACACAGTCGGGCGATTCTATTTATAAACGATGCTACTAGGAACTAACGAATGGATGTCCTCTAAAAGAATCAGAATTTTATTGTAAAGCCAGTGTTTCAAAATCTCTGTCATCACAATCTATGTCATCACAATCTATGTCATCACAATCTCTGTCATCACAATCTCTGTCATCACAATCTATGTCATCACAATCTATGTCATCACAATCTCTGTCATCACAATCTATGTCATCACAATCTCTGTCATCACAATCTATGTCATCACAATCTATGTCATCACAATCTATGTCATCACAATCTCTGTCATCACAATCTATGTCATCACAATCTATGTAATCACAATCTCTGTCATCACAATCTCTGTCATCACAATCTATGTCATCACAATCTGTGTCATCACAATCTATTTCATAACAATCTCTGTCATCACAATCTCTGTCATCACAATCTATGTCATCACAATCTATGTCATCACAATCTCTGTCATCACAATCTCTGTCATCACAATCTGTGTCATCACAATCTATGTCATCACAATTTCTGTCATCACAATCTCTGTCATCACAATCTATGTCATCACAATCTGTGTCATCACAATCTATGTCATCACAATCTCTGTCATCACAATCTATGTCATCATAATCTATGTCATCACAATCTATGTCATCACAATCTCTGTCATCACAATCTGTGTCATCACAATCTTTTTCATCACAATCTCTGTCATCACAATCTCTGTCATCACAATCTATGTCATCACAATCTATGTCATCATAATCTCTGTCATCACAATCTGTGTCATCACAATCTATGTCATCACAATCTATGTCATCACAATCTCTGTCATCACAATCTATGTCATCACAATCTCTGTTATCACAATCTATTTCATCACAATCTATGTCATCATAATCTCTGTCATCACAATCTATGTCATCACAATCTATGTCATCACAATCTCTGTCATCACAATCTGTGTCATCACAATCTTTTTCATCACAATCTCTGTCATCACAATCTGTGTCATCACAATCTATGTCATCAAAATCTCTGTCATCACAATCTGTGTCATCACAATCTATTTCATCACAATCTCTGTCATCACCATCTCTGTCATCACAATCTTTGTCATCACAATCTGTGTCATCAAAATCTATGTCATCATAATCTATGTCATCACAATCTGTGTCATCACAATCTCTGTCATCACAATCTGTGTCATCACAATCTTTTTCATCACAATCTCTGTCATCACAATCTCTGTCATCACAATCTATGTCATCACAATCTATGTCATCACAATCTCTGTCATCACAATCTGTGTCATCACAATCTATTTCATAACAATCTATGTCATCACAATCTCTGTCATCACAATCTATGTCATCACAATCTCTGTCATCACAATCTATTTCATCACAATCTATATCATCATAATCTCTGTCATCACAATCTATGTCATCACAATCTATGTCATCACAATCTCTGTCATCACAATCTATGTCATCACAATCTATTTCATCACAATCTATGTCATCACAATCTCTGTCATCACAATCTATGTCATCACAATCTCTGTCATCACAATCTTTGTCATCACAATCTCTGTCATCACAATCTATGTCATCACAATCTCTGTCATCACAATCTATGTCATCACAATCTCTGTCATCACAATCTATGTCATCACAATCTATGTTATCACAATCTATGTCATCACAATCTCTGTCATCACAATCTCTGTCATCACAATCTGTGTCATCACAATCTATGTCATCACAATCTCTGTCATCACAATCTCTGTCATCACAATCTATGTCATCAAAATCTCTGTCATCACAATCTGTGTCATCACAATCTATGTCATCACAATCTGTGTCATCACAATCTATGTCATCACAATCTCTGTCATCACAATCTCTTTCATCACAATCTATGTCATCACAATCTCTGTCATTACAATCTATTTCATCACAATCTATGTCATCACAATCTATATATAGCTTAGGTTCAATGATAGGCAGATATATTTAAGAACACTAAATGCAATATTGAAGTAAACGGATAAATATAATATTATCCTTTATAGACAAGTTGGTTACCAAGACATGAAAGTCTAATGTACCCTTCTATTTAATCAAAAAATAGTTAATAGATGGGCTCATACCTTTTCCATTATTACTCGGGAAAGTGACATTAGAGCCATTTTTATTCGCAAATTTACAGACGATCACGAGCCTGATAAGTGATAAGAACTGATAAGAAAGTTAAATAAGCAAATACAAGAAATACACGAATAAAAGATAAGGAACAGATCCTTCACGGTTATAATATAGAACATAGATGGTGGCATCATCGGCATAAATGTCGACGAATTATCTTAGAATATGGTAGTCGGCCCTGATCGCAAAAGGGTAAACTTTGAAGCAGTTATTTGCAAAAAGTTTTGCTTACTATGGTACTGAGGAAATCATCTCTGGTTCATTTATGATGGTTAGAATAGAGGTTACGTATCTGCTCATTACATCGTTTATTATTCGGCAATACTTTTGCAACCCAAGACTTTTCTTATCCACTTGAGATTTAACGGATTAAGCATAGTTTTCTATAATCCTTTAGCAGTGGTCGTGGGCAGTCCTAAAGTCAACTTTGGTTTCGGAATATCTATTTTATTGAAAGCAATTGACATAGTGGTTTCTACAATCAGTGCCACCAGCACATTCTGGAGCTTTCCACGTATTGCAGGTTTCTCATGGAATTTCTTCAAGAGTATGAAGTCCTCAATACCAACTACTGACCAATTAGATTATTTGGATGTTTTGCATATTTTATCAAACATGGAATGCAGAGAAATATCTTATACGAAAGTTCTGAAACTGTCTCAGTTAGCCATCGAGTATCGATACACTGCGATGTGGAGAGACTTCAAAAGTGCCGTTGCACTTTGTTTTGATCTTAATTGAGACAATTGATTGATTGGAAAATCACAGTGAAGACAGAACACTGAAAGAGCACAATTTAGGACAAGTTGTCAGGTAAATATTAAGATCATTTGCAAAATGTCTTTCAGCTCAAGTAAGCAAGTAAGTTTGTGAATAATTTTTGTTAGATTATAAGCATTGAAACAATCCTAACGAAACATCCCTTCATAATCAGTCTTGCGGGATGAACTAGCAATTCAACATTAAAGGCACCACAGGCATGAATACAAGCAAAAGAATGATCATACAGGATTCTTCGTGTGAAATATCTCTACCACATGGAAAACCGCCTGTGATGTAGGCGCAAATTCTGGAGCCATAGCAATCTTGAAGGTCGGATTTATAGGTTATATTTGAGTATACTGATGTCATAAAGTGATCAAAAAGAACTCACAGAGCCCGGTTTCGCACAGATACAACAGTTTGGATTTAGTATCTCGTAAATACATTTCAACGTCTGAAACATAGAGTTTTAATGTTGGAAAAAGAACATAACAGTAGGGATCTACGTTAGAAGTTTGTGTTTTGAGTATGCTTATGCTTATGGTTTTTATGTGACTTATTATGTTGGAATTGAAATATTTGTGGAAGGGTTCAGTTTAAAGGCAAAATGCAGAGACAATGAGTAAAACTGATTATATTTGTAAACAAATGAACAAAAATCGTATAGCAATTTCCACTAATATGGCGTCGAAAAAGTTCACAAGAAACTACTACATGGTTCGGACTTTATTTACTAAATGGACACACAACAGCCCCTGTATTTTACAATTGATGATAGGGCAGCCATCTTTAGAATAAATCCAAGGAACAAACTTTGAAGTATCAGACAGATAAGGTCGGCCGAGGTAAAATGTTTACCTGCAGCAGCCTAATTAGTAACATCGCAATCAGAATAAAAAGCTAATTACTCAAGGCATCTCCAGCTACTGCTTATACTACACTCCCTCTATAAGGGACAGCGAGTTCTTCTCCCTTCGGACGGAGTTTAAAATTAGGATTTAGTTATAGGTCTACCGAAAGTACATTAACAGTGCATCTGTTACTTTTCATTTGTTTGGGTGAGCGTAGAATGTTTTTTTTGTTGTTTTTTTTTACACAGGTATAACAACTTATCAAGGTCAAGAGGCCACTCGAGGACAAGGGTTAGAGTGTACAGTGGAAATTGGAGAATATAGTAATCGTTAGTAATGGAAATGCGGTAAATTTGCTAACTTATATGGAATGGCTCATAAAAAACTTTATGTTAGACATGAAGACAACCATATTGTAGTCAGTTAAAAAGCAGGAAAACGGAAGACAATTCCATATGCGTGCAATTCTAAGAAAGAAGCTTTGCTCATAGAATCTACGTTTAGGTTTAGGCACAGATAAAGAGTGGGGGAAATTATTGATAGTGTTTTCTGCTAGATGGGTGTTTCTTGTGAAAGTTTGGCGAGGGGGCAACATAGATTGGAGCTCAGCCGAGCACTTGCCATGAAAATAACCATAAAGCAGAGACAAACTCGCAACATCTCTTCTGTGAGTAAGAGGTTGCAGGGAAGAGAAAAGGACATCCCTTACGAGGCTACAAAGTCTATTTTGAACTCTATCAAGGCAGGATAAGTCCTTTCTAGCAGCTCCTGCCCAGATGTGGCAACAGTACTCCATCCTTAGATATACCTACCTCTTATATAGATAGAGAATTGCATCAGCAGTGAGATATCTACTGGATCGATAGAAAGATCGCACCATTTTTCCAGCGGCCTTCGCTACGGATTTAATGTACGTGTTCCATTTCAGATCAGGAGTAAAGATCAAGCACAGAAGCTTGTCAAAACATGAGGCCTCCCCAAGATGAGAGCCATTCATTTCAATTGATGCCAGATGGGGATCAGAGCGTTGATGATGTAAAGATAAGAGCTTGGTTTTAGATGCATTAAAAGTAACCAGCCACTCTTTTCACCATTGTACCACTTGCTCAAGATCAGAGGAGACAGAATCAGAAAGAACTTGGTCGTTTAAGGTCTTAGATGTGCTACCATAGATAGTAGTGTCATCAGCATAAATGTCTACGAATGATGTAAGGATGTAATTTGGAAGATCATTAATGTAGACGAGGAAAAGAGTTGGGCCCAGGATTAACCCCTGAGAGACTCCAGTATTAATACTATGAGCTTCTGATTTCTGCCCATCAACTTCTACTCTTATGAACCTATCAGAGAGAAATGATTTAATAATTGAGAAGACATTTCCAGCTATACCATAGCTGGAGATCTTGTGAAGTAAACCTTTATGCCATACTCTATCAAAGGCCTTTGATGTGTTAAGAGCAATTGCCCTAGAAAGGTTGCCTCTGTCGAGAGATTCGCTAATCCTATGAGATATAACTGTAAGCACATTTACTGTAGATCTAGAAGAACGGAAACCATATTGCATGTCACTAACAAAGTTATTTTTGCTAAGATGGTTAATTACTTCTCTATTTAACACAGATTCCAGCAACTTACTCATAACGCACAGGAGATTTATTGGCCTGTACTGAGAGGGAGATGAGCGATCACCTGAATTCTTAAATGCAGAGCATACTGATGAGATTTTCCAGGGTGATGGGAAGCAGTTCTCCTTAAGACAACGTTTAAACAATTTTGTAAGGGTGGGCGCTAGTTCTGGTCGAAGTCTTTTGAGTACTATAATTGGAATACCGTCAGGGCCGGTTGCTTTACTGGAATCAAGGTTGTTGATTAGCTTGGCAACATCACGTACAGATATTTGTATATCATATAGCGTGTTTTCTGATACAGGAGGAAATATTGGAGGTTGGCGGCCTTGGTCGCAAAGGGTAGAATTAGCTGCAAAGTTCTTGGCAAAGAGTTTGGCTTTTTCTTGTGCTGACGAGATTATCTCAAGTCCATTGATGATAGTTGGGATAGAGCACACGCTTCTATTCAGGATTCTGTTTGCTATTTGCCAAAACTGGTGGGTATCAAGCCGCTGCTTAACTACTTTTGACTTGACAGACTGAGCATGCAACTCTCTGGCGTCCTTTATTACCTTTTACAATGGTTGCTGGCAGTCCTGAAAGCGGTTTTAGTCTCAGTGCATCTATATTAATATGGTTTTGAGGTAAGTGAATATTTGATAGGTTCAATGTCGATGATATTAACTTCAACGACGAACCCGGCGTTCTGGCGGTATCTAATCATCAATTCTGCATAATATGTTGCCGATTTTTGTAAAACAAAAAAGGAGGGAATGTAAATATAGACATTCGTGAAGATAAGACTGAAAACAAAAGTTAAAAAAACAAAAAATTATATATAAAAAGTTTTATGAACAAATATCGTCCGCATTTCATGATTTCACTGTGTGGATTTCCTTCTTAATGAATGAATGAATTAACGAATAAATTAATTAATAGCGTGTTTTTGTCAGATTTAATTTCCTTTATACAAATATAAAATATTCCGTATATTAAGTTACAAATTTTTAATTAGGTGAAGCGAAATGATAAGAGACAAATTTCATGTCAGTTGTCAATGCATCATCGTTTTTTTAACAAATCTCATATCAATGTATTATCGTTTTTGACAGTTGCGATTTTTACTATCGGTTGGATCGGAGGTTGACCGGAAGTGTCCAACTAAACAAAAAAATAGTCAAGTAGTGTAAAGATGTTAGTGTCACCATAGACATAATAGTCATTTTACTTGATTGCCTATATATATATATATATATATATATATATATATATATATATATATATATATATATATATATATATATGCAAAGCATGATAAAGGTGAATCAGCTAATTTTAATGATGTTGTACACAAACATGACACCTTTATTATCATTAAAAATGAACACTGATGTTTGATTATATATACTTTATAATGATATCAGTTTCTGTTATGTTAAGAGATTGCTAATTGACTGAAGCGAATGATGTTATTTCCCCTCTTTTGTATTGGACAATCACTCGGGAAGCAGTGAAAAGTGTAATCTCGAGGTTTGCAGCGATTTGTAAGATTCCTTAATTCCACTCTCAAGTTGATTTGGAAAATGCCTTCTCTAAAATTCTGAGACTTAAAATGGTTCTTTAGACTATGGCATTCGTAAACGGTGATAGATTGTATGCCAATTAGTAATATAGAGGTTTTCAACTATACATATATATAACATGAAAATAATCGTAGAATCAGCGATTCAAATATAAATTTCCATACTGAGCCGAATGAAAAATAGAATTTGTACATCTAAACATATCTTTAAATCATCATTATCGGCGGTCACTCGTGTCCGAGTAAGACTGTCCTCCGTTGTGGCTTCTGTAGGTCCTCAGGTGAGCATAGAGCCCAATCCTAGACCCAATTTGTCTTGTGCAATTTGGGCAGATAAAGGTAGTGGTGGTGGGGTGGGGGTGGGTGTGTCTGGTTGATAAACTGTCCTTTCTGTGCTTGCATTTATCCTCAGCAGCTTGATTTAGGTCACTGCTATAAAGCGCAGCACCTTCGTGGACAGCGCTCCTCCATGCCAACCTGCTCCCAGCCACGTCCTCCCATGTCTCAAGGTCCATGTGAAACCGCTTTAGATTTACTTTGATGTTGTCCTTATACCTCATCTTTTGGCCACCCTGGGCACGCTTTCCCTCAACAAGCTGAGAGTAGAAAATCTGTTTTGGGGGGCGGTGATCCGGCATTCGGACAACATGACCAGTCCATCTGAGCTGGCGTTGAGCAACAGTAGCGGTGATAGTAGGAATGTCAGCCTCACTCAGGACGCTGGTGTTGGTGCGTCAGTCCTTCCAACTGATTCTGAGAATTTTTCGGAGGCATCTTTGGTGGTACGTCTCCAGGGTTTTTACGTGCCTCCTGTATGTGGTCCAGGTCTCCGATCCATAGAGAAGAGTGGGCAGCAAGACAGCTTTGTATACCATGATTTTGGTCTTTGCCAGAAGGTCACGGTTCTCAAATACTCTCTTCCTTAGCCTTGAGAAAGCCCCACTGGCACAGCTGAGACGGTGTTGTATTTCATCATCTATGTTGGCTTTTGATGATAGGATGCTGCCTAGGTATGGGAAGTGGTCCACATTTTCCAGTCTAGCGTTGTCGATGGAGATGTTTGGGGGTGAGACTGGAGTACTGTTTGGTGGTGATTGATGGAGGATTTGGGTTTTTTTATATTAATTGTTAGTCCTAGCTGTTTGTACGTCCTCGTGAAGGCAACCAGTGTACACTGTAGGTCCTCTTCTGAGAGGGCTACAAGGGCGTTATTGTCTGCATACTGTAGCTCCATAATGGATATGGTGTTCGTTCGACCTTTGGCCCTAAATCTGTTGATGTTAAAAAGTCGCCCGTCAGTTCTGTACATAATCCGAACTCCATAGGGAAGATGTTTGTCCGTGAGATGGAGGATAGCAGTAATGAAGATGGAGAACAGGGTTGGGGCAATGACACATCCCTGTTTCACTCTCGTGTCAACCCTGAAGGGCTCTGTTTCATCTCCACTACTACTGAGGACTGTAGCTGACATATTGTCATGTAGCAATCTCAGTACCCGAATGTACCTCTCTGGGCATCCAAACCTTGCAAGAACCAGCCAAAGGGCTTGACGGTTCACAGAGTCAAAGGCTTTAGTAAGGTCTATAAAAGCCATGTATAATGGTAAATTTTGCTCCCTGTACTTTTCTTGGAGTTGACGAGCAGTGAAGATCATGTCCATCGTGCCTCAATTTGGTCGAAAGCCACTTTGGAACTCGGGAAGGATGGTTTCTGCAAGGGGTGTAAGCCTTTTGGCCAAAACCCGAGCTAGGGCTTTCCCTGTGGTAGAGAGGAGAGAAATGCCCCGGTAGTTCCCACAGTTTGCCTTGTCTCCCTTCTTAAAGATGGAGACAACTAGGGCATCTCTAAGTTGTGCAGGGATTTTCTCTTGTTCCCATATTTTGAGCAGCAGGGCATGGATGTGTCTGAGAAGATCAGGCCCGCCTTTCTTCAGGATTTCTGCTGGGATGCCGTCAGAACCAGCCGCCTTATTGTTTTTCATCTTCCTAATTGCATCCCGCACCTCTTCCAGACTGGGTGGTTCTCCCATGCTCTCAATTATGGGTTGTTGGGGGAGTTTTTCAAGGGCCTCCATCTCTGGAGTGGAGTCCCTGTTCAGAAGATCCTCGTAATGCTCTTTCCATCTATTTGTTATTTCTCCCTTTCCTTTCAGCAGCGTGAGCCCATCCTTAAACCGAAGGGGGGTCAGAGAACGGTAGCTGGGGCCGTATACCACTTTTGTGGCTTCAAATAATCGTCTGGTGTCCCCAGAGTCAGCAAACTGCTGGATCTCCTGAGCCTTCTTCATCCACCAGAGGTTCTTCAGCTTCCTGACTGTCGATTGGACAGCCGCTTTAGCCTTGGCATGGGCAGCTCTTTTAACCTTGCAATTGATGTTATTCTGCCAGGTGATAAAAGTTTGCCTCTTGATGTCTGTTGGATTTCGGTATCGTTTTCATCGTACCAATCCTGATGTTACCGCTTTTTCTGCCCTAGGATGCTTATACTGGAGTCCATGGTGGCAGAGGACAGCTTGTCCCAGTGCTCTTCAGCGTCGTGCGGATACTGCTTGGGCAGGTCCGCACTAAGAGCCGCCTGGAGGTGTTGTTGGTAGGTGATATCGCCCAGCTGCTCGATGTTGAGCTTTGGTCGGCTCTGTCTTTTTTGCATCCTTTGCTTCCGCATCAAATGGATAGACATGATGGAGCAAATAAGACGGTGGTCGGTCCAACAATTGTCTGTACTGGTCATTGCCCTGGTGTTCAGCACATCACAGCGGTCTTTGGCACGGACAATGACATAGTCAATGAGGTGCCTGATTTTATTTCGAGGGTGCATCCATAATGTTTTGAATGCGTTTTTTTTTTTTGTCGGAAAAGTGTGTTCGTGATGATCAGGTTATGTTCTGAGCACTTTGTCAGTAGGAGTGTACCATTTGAGTTAATGTTCCCAACTCCTTCTCTTCTAAGCGTTCCTCTCCAGTGCTGATGGTCTCGTCCCACTCTGGCATTGAAGTCCTCAAGTAGGATTATCTTGTCCCCTTTGGGGGCCCCGGATAAAATGGTGTCAAGATCAGCATAAAAGGTCTCCTTTATTTGATCATGTGCATCAAGCGTTGGAGCATACGCACTAATCACAGTGGCTATTTGGCTGCCCGCAAGCATCAGGCGCATGGTCATTAGGCGCTCGTTGATGCCCACAGGGGGCTCATTGAGGTGGCGGATGAGGCTGTTCTTTATAGCAAAGCCCATGCCATGGATACGTGGCTCTTCTGCAGGCCTTCCTTTTCAAAAGAAGGTGTACCCACCTTTCTCCTCCCTCAGCTGCCCGTCGTCAGCCAGTCGGGTTTCAGAGAGCGCAGCTATGTCAATCTGGAACCTCCTTAGCTCTCTTGAGATAATGGCAGTTCTTCTTTCGGGTCGATCACTTGTTTTGTTGTCCATGAGGGTCCTCACATTCCAGGTTCCAAAATATAGGCGTAAGTTTTCTTTCTTTTTCCGACCGCGTGGTGGTGATCCCTCTGGATGCGGTAGTCCAGACGGGTTTTTTTTGAGGCAGGCTATTTTTAGGGGTACCTTTTCTAACCCCCCTCCCCTACTGGGGTGAGCAGAGTGGATCCTAAACAGGGCTGCTCAGTCATGGATGCAGCTGCCGAAAAACTCTTTCTGCCTCGGTCCGTGAGGTTAGCGACTGAATCTGGCACCCACCGCCTATGTGCCAGACTACACTGCCAGACTACACTGTCCTGCTCCCGTCACCACTTCCTGGTCGCCAAAGGACTTTTTCTATCCGGGAATTAAGGGAGAGCTCTCTCTGCCTCAGTCCGAGAGCTTAATGACTAAAACTTTCACAAGACTTTTCCATCCATGATGTAGAGTAGGATGTGTTCCCTTTCGGGAGAACGCCTGCGCGTGATGTCTTTTAACGTGGGGAGACTGATGCGCCTGCAGCCACCACACGGCCCCTTGGCAGAGGAGGGCCTGATTCCAATGGCATGGAGAACCACGACGACTGGAGACTCTCTTCTGTTGCAGCCTCCATCCGCCTTCAGTGCCGTTGTGTCATTATTGTCATCATCCGCCGCATCAGCCGTTGAGGTCTTTTGGATCACTTTTTGTCTGGAACCTACCCTTCAACCTTACCGCTATGGGTGGCTCTACCAGAAGCCTAGGCTCCGGACGGCATCGCTCTCAGGTTCATCGGAACACACAAGGTTCTCCACCACGACAAGGTGACGATCCAGGGAGAACATCTTAAAATTATTATTATTATTTGTCTATCATTATTGTTATTAGTATTGTTATTAGTAAGCTCTATCTTTAAATAGAGCTTACTAATAACAATACTAATAACAATAATAATAGACACGAAACCTGCCAAATCGTAGATTTCGACGTCCCAAAATTGGTAAGATAAAGAAGGCAAAAACTAATCCAATACATGAAGCTTACCAAAGGGTTGAAAAATATGTTATTTAAAAAATCTCACGTAATACCAATAACAGTGAAACTTGTAGGAAAGGCCTCGACAAAAGACTGAGGAATTCGAATCGAAGTGAGACGTTAATGAGAGTTGTTTGAATTTTAAGAAAAAATCTCGAGTTCGTAAGCCAAAAGATATAATCAAGTGACATCGACCAACTACAATTAAGTTGAAATAGAATATGTAATACAAATAAAACTAGAAACCTAAAAAAATCATTACACAAATCCAATAGAACTGCAGCTGGCAGTACAGATATATATTACAGCTTAATAATTGAACTAATGCCCGTGGCTAAACTTCCTTTCCCTAGATACTTCCAAATCGGAATTGGTTTACTTTGTTCAAAATTCCCTAATGTCTACGAAACAAGTGCAGTTTATTATTGAGAAAAGGAACGGAAATGTCGAAAACTAAATATATATATATATATATATATATATATATATATATATATATATATATTGCCTGTTAATTTATTGACAACTGTTTCTTGTAGAAGTAAAGCAACTAGTTATATGACAAGTAGAAAGAGTGGACTGCGTGCTTTGGCTCTTGGAAATGAAATTTGTTATTAATTAACGATTATCTCTCCCTCTAGAGAAAGAGAGAGAAATATAGAGATAGATATATGTAGAAAGAGATAGATAGATAGATAGATAGATAGATAGATAGATAGATAGATAGATAGATAGATAGATATCGTTGTAGTTTTGTAATGAAGTTTATTTTATCTTGTCTCCCTTTTTAGTTAGGTACCAAATATTTACAGATAATAATCTTTTTTGCATATTATATAAAAATATTATAGATATGTTTTGTCTATACGTCTGTAACCAAAACTACGTCAATGTTCTGAAATGAATTACTTTATATTTTCACGATTTCTGGATATTTAGAATTTAATACAAGCAATTATACATACACACTCTGTATATTTTTGGTCTATATTATAATTGAGGACGTTTACTGTTGGTCACAGGTAGGCTCAAAAGCTATTCAATAGAAATGCACTAAATTTATTATGTAACATTTTTTTCAGACAGCGAATGTTTCATATGGAGGATACATTAATGTTATTGTTGCGACTTGCATTACTCTTTTTGAGACAGCAAGTGTATTATCCAGGATTAAAATATGTTTGCTGAAAATTCATTCATTTAAACTGGATCAAAGTGAGGATCCGCGTGTTAGTTGTAAAAGGAGATAAGCTTAGTTTTAGATGTTTTAAAATCACAGGCCACTTTTTCTCGTTGTACCACCTGCTCCAGGTCGAAAGAGAATGAATCAGAAATATCTTGATCATAACGATCTTCGAGGTGCTGCTATAGATGTGCTATTATATATGTGCCATGTTAATAGACATCTACAAATTATCTTAAAATTTAATGTTGGAGATTATAGATGTGGCTCAAAATTACTGTTCAAGGTATACCGGCGCTGATACTACTATGCATCAACAACTACTTTTATAAACTTATCAAAGATAATAGATTTGATGGTTGAGAAGATATTTCCAGATGTTCCAGAGCTTACGAGCTTGTGATACAAATATTTGCGCAAAACCATATTAAACGATTTTGATTTCAATAGCTATTGCTCTAGAAACTTACCCCATCAATAGATTCACTGATATTGTGTAATATAGTATGACAGGACGAAATCCATATTGCTTGTCACTAAGTAGATGGTTTGATTTCGATGAGGTTGAAAACTTCTTAATTTACTCGTGACGCAGTGGAAACTGAATAGCCTGTACTGAGACCCATCTCCAATATTTTATCTGTAATAACAACTGAACAGTTTTGTGAGAATGAGAGCTAGTTCTAGTTAGAGCTTATGATTGGAATGTTGTCAGGATCAATTGCTGGCATTAATTAGTCTTAATAAGATATCACATTTTTTTCTGTCATAGTCGTAATTCTGGTCGCTAAGGATCGAATCTTCCGCAAAGTTTTTTTTATCAGCCACTCCAGATTTAATCGATTTGACATGGGACACTTTGGCGTTTTCTATAACCATTTGCACTGGTTGTGGTTAGTTTTGAACACGGCTTTGTTTTCAGAAAATCTATCTCAAACTTTATATACAGGTGTGTGTGCTGTTTCCATTTGAACAGCTTTTGTGAGATTGTAAAGTGTGTTTACATGAATGCATATCGTAAGAAAAATGAAAATGATTTCAATTCACCCATTTCATAAATAACGATTAATGACTGCATTTTATTATTACTGGTTTTAATATGTTTGTATATCTGTATCAAGGGAGATGATATATAGCACCTAGAATTTACAGTGGTACAAATCCTAAATGACGCTGTCTTTCAATTGTCCAACGATGACCTTCAGGTCAACGTGATTATGCCATATTTATTCTTTAGGAAAGAAACTTGTATAAAGGTTCAAGTTGAGAAGATTATATGCGAGTAAATCTGCGGCTGTGACAAAGTCGATGTATCTTTGTTCATAAAAAATATTCATTCAAATACCCATGTTTGCACATTATGATTGGCACAATAGATTCTTAATACAAAAAAAAATAGAAAGAGCTCTCTCGGTGGAATCCACAGTCCGGTGTTGGGTGGAGAAATTCTATAAGACTACATTTTTGCTGCACGGTGTACAGCAACGTCTTTCCGGGCTGTTCGAATGAAAATGTGTGATCTATCTCAACCAATGTCTCAGCTCGAACATGTTCGAATTGTTCTTGTGCGTTTTAGCATCATCTTTTTGATGTATTTATTTTACTACCTCTGCTTTCTCTTGTTACTTTTCTCCTATCTTTCTGCTACTCAAAACATGACCACTGCCCTCAGCTTTATTTTTTATCTTATTTTAACATGACAGCTACTGCTGATATTATGATTCCTTCTTTTTTCTCTTCTTCCTCGTGTTTCCCTTTCTTGTAAGCTTTTTTTTTCAATGCAATAAATGTGATTTTTCTTATCCATTTATTTCGAATAAAATAGGCTTTGGTCATTTAATTTATCCTTCCCCTCTCCCTCTCTCTCTCTCTCTCTCTCTCTCTCTCTCTCTTTCTCTCTCCCTCTCTCTCTCTTTCTCTCTCCCTCTCTCTCTCTCTCTCTCTCTCTATATATATATATATATATATATAAAGAGAGAGAGAGACAGAGAGAGGGAGAAAGAGAGAGAGAGAGGTAAGGGGCTAATATTTTGGACCATGCCTTGGGAAGATTAATAGGATGTTAGTTTACGTTACATGTAAACTTCTGCATATCAGTACAGCCAGAGACGCAGGAATGAAGGTTATAATGTCCAGCTGTTCGAGGGAAAAAACTATTAGAATAGAAAGCTTTCTGGCATTTAGGGACCCCAACAGTGAAGAGGTGAGATTTTGTTGCTAAGCGTGTTTGTCGGGGATATGTACGTCGAGGAGGCATAAGTGCAACGAATTAATCAGAGCAAATTCCACTAAAATATCTGTAAAACAGGTGTAGACATGTAACACTGTGGCGATCTGACAGAGGCTGGAGCTCAGTTGACAAAGTGGGACCTATTAGATTGAAAACTCTTTTTTGGACCTTATCCCAGAGGGAGAGACTAGTGGTAGATGCACAAACCTAGATGTGACAACAATACTCGATGCATTGTACAGGATATTCTCCGGTGTAAGTAGTCTTCTAGCTTGATAGACGGCAGCCTTTGCAATTTTCTTAATATATTCGTTCCAGTTTACAATATATATATCGACCTGATAAATTTCTGCCTCTTATATCAGTATTTTAATATATTGTGCTGCTTTGCCCACATATCAACATCAATGTATACTCCTACTTGCATAATAGCCGGAATACTAAGCACAAATATCCAAAAGACTGTATAATCTTTGATGCAACTCGTCAGAAGAGAAAGATGGCTCTTAAAACAATGTGTTATTTGTTGCCAAATTTGAGGGTGAGTCAATAAGTCCAGTTGTCCAAAGCCTGATACGAGGACTAAGTTGTTGCCATCTTGGAAAATGTTCAACACATTGAATTAAAAACAAAACAGGTATCGTTAAGATGTGGTCAGTAAATAGGTGCGTTTAGTAATAAAAATGCTATTAAAACAAAAATGCTATTTAATGAAATTTCTATTTCAACGAAAATTCAGTTTCAACAAAATTTCTATCTTAATAAAAATTCTGTGTTTACAAAAATGCTATTTTAATGAAAATTCTGTGTTTACAAAAATGCTATTTTAATGAAAATTCTGTTTCAACGAAAATGCTATTTTTATGAAATTGTATTTCAAGGAAAATGCTGTTCCAATGAAATTGCTAATTTAATTTAAGACGAGTGACGAACGAAAATACTATGAACAACTTTAAATATGAAAATAAAATGTAGTTAAATATATTAATGAAAATAAAATGTAGTTAAATATATTAATGAAATTAAAATGTAGTTAAATATATTAATGAAATTAAAATGTAGTTAAATATATTAATGACGTCAGCTGAAAATATTATACCGAAATTATGATCTTGCTTGAATTCTTTTGCCTTTCCGTTACTTCCTTTTTGTTGTTGATTAAATAATGGCGGGGCGTTCGTAAGATTCTTGCTTCGATTAAAGCTTAATTAAATGTATTATATGCTTTTCTTTTCTAACTGAGTTATAAAAATATTGACAGACAAAGCCATTTATAATTATGCTTGGACGCACTTGAGAAAAAATGCAGCAATTACATTTGCGAGTTTATTCATGAAAATGTTTGGGTTTTTTTTAATCGAGTATGGTTGACCGACGGACAAAAGCGCTTCCGGGTATGTAACGACACATCTAAAATGAAAAAAATAAAATATTTTGTTTCTGGAGGATGTGATTAATTCGCCCTGATGCCAGATATATCCAAATAACCAAAAACTGTCGTTGTAAAACTCATACAATTGGGCTTAATTATGGAGGATGTCGGAGCGAGATTAGCTTAATGCTGATCGAACCGTTAATTTCCAACGTCGTCGCCCAAGAGAGATGTTTGGATTGATGCGTCACTTTTACAAACAGAAGAATCAGGTTTGTAAGATCGGAGTGAGTCTTTTTTATTGATTGCAGAAGACGCCATACAAATGAAACAACAAATTAAATCCAAATTATAATGTTGTTTCGATCTGCAAAAATAATTATAGGAAGTAAATGCCTAATTGGTGTGATGAAACATCAAGAGTATTACGGTTTATTTCAATCTTCTTGATATATATATATATATATATATATATATATATATATATATATATGCATATATATATATACATATACACATATATATATATATATATATATATATATATATATAAATATATGACAAATAAAACGGGCCCCAACTCTAATAAGGCCCCGTTTCTTAGTGTTTGTCCGAATGAAATGAAACTTTGGTTATAACTAATTTATTATATTCAAAACATCACATCAAAACACAAGGGTCTTTGGCCTCTTTTTCTCCGTTCTACAGCATATGTTCTAGATGGCCTCCATTTAGCTTTTTTGGGGGGAGGGTTCACCCTGTATATATATCGCAAGAATGATATAATACAAGCTAACAGCAAACTAGTTATCTTGTGTCATCCACAAGAAACATCCATCCACAGAACCAGTGAACAATACGGAATCTTCTCTTTCATGTTCATAATGATATCAGAGCTATCTTATCGTTATATATATATATATATATATATATATATATATATATATGCGTGTGTGTATGTATGTATATATCCACTATGTATACATATATGTCTGTGCATATATATACATACGTAATACACACACGCATATATATACGTAGTACGCACATACACATATATATATACACATTATATATATATATATATATATATATATATATATACTGTGTCAATCGCTTAATTGCAGATTAGTAAAATATCAATATTTCACTAAATATGAGTCACAAAAAATGAAAATTATATCATCAAACGACTCGTTTAAAGTTAGTTATTCCCAAAAATTTTATTTAAATTCATGCGATATTCACAAAGTTATGACATTTTATTCTTTATCGAAGAATTTTCACTGTCCATCACTTTATTGCAGGTCTCTTAAAATGTCGTTTTAGGACAAAAATACAATGTCTTATCTTGCGAACTTTACTTTTTATTATATTTTTATGTCAAAGAATAATAAACAAAAACATATCCTAGGTATGGGCGTCATATAAATGAATTATTTATCGACATATCCACCATTTTTTCTTAATAACTTAAAACAATCTTTTGCCCCCGAAAATGTCAATTCTTTGATCTTAAAAAGAGTTATGGCTCTAACAACATCAACTATGTTCCTCCATAAGGCATCTCCTCCCTCATAAACTCCTCTTTTCAATATTGACCAGAGATATTCAATGGGGGTAAAGTCTGTAGAACACGGTGATCAGGTCATGACAGTTTTCCCAACGAATTCCATAGATTTAAGGAAGAATGAAGTCGCCCCAAGCAGAATGGGATGGTACAATGTCATGTATAAAAATCATCTGAAAGCGACGTGACAATGGTAGGTCATCTAGCCATGTCGACAAATGATTATCCAAAAAGCCGTGTACGCATTGCTGGAAAGGTTTACACCCTCTGGTACTCGGAATGCTCCAACCAACTTATCCCTAATGATTCCTGGCCAAAATATGATGCCTCCACCTCCTTGTTGGCAATGAACTCTGTAACGGGTCGAAGTTACGTTCGGGTTTCAAACTTTGGTCCACCTATCTGGACCGTCAAGCGTAGCATGGGCCTCATCTCTAAATAGGACCTGTTGGAAATCTATTTTCATGTAATTCTGTGTCCAAGCCATTCATTTTTCCCTATGTTGTTTGCTCCATGGAGGCATGGGAAGAGGTTTGATGTTCCTTGCAATCTCATTCAACACATTGTATCGGCCTGCCTGGATCTTGGAGCGATTCTAGCTTTTGCAAATCGAAAGCACTGGTGTTGTTTATGTTTCGGTTGACTCCCCTATATCACGATCTAAAAGGTTTCTACTGGTGCTCTTATTTTTTTTATTTTATTTATTTATTTTTGTGTGTTCTGGTTGTTCAAGAATACAGTCAAGGTTTTTGGATTCCATTCCAGCTCCGTGGCTAAATTTTGGATGGGCAATCCTTCTGCGAGTCCAGCAATTATCTTTTTCTTTTCGATAACCTTTATTCACCTGATTCTTTGGCATTGTAAGAGATTTGCAATAAAGCGATGGACAGTAAACTTTCTTTGATAATAAATAAAATGCCATAACCTCGTGAATATAGCATGAATTTGAATAAAATTTTGGGGAATAATTAAACTTAAAGCAGCACTTTGATGGTACAATTTTCATTCTTTGTGACGTATTTTAGGGAAATATTGCTATTTTATATTTCCGTCGCAATAGTGTTTCCTGATAAACAATTGATGAGCCTGAAATAATAATAGACCGGGTATAAATTATTGGCGCTAACAAAGTGAATTCAAGGGTTTAATTGAATTTCTAGCAAAATAATTTTCTAACGAAGGACTTGGGATTATTTTTGTAATATATTTTTAAAAGTTGAAAAAATTGCAAGTATATATATATATATATATATATATATATATATATATATATATATATATATATATATATATATATGCTAGCATGGGTGCCCGGCGTTGCCCGGGTGTTTTGAGGTGTATGCTGAGCAAAAAAAACGGTCAATTTTGTTAATTTTGACTCTTATTATGACCCCTTAAAATTTATTGTTTAGGGCTCAAATCAAGTTATTAAGTTAGATGCATGTCCAAGGAATCTATATCTAACATTTCAAGTGTTTAGTCCCAAAATTGTAGGAGGAGTTTGGTAGAGTTCTCAAAGGTCAAATCGCTCAACTTTGACCTCTTAATCGCAAAATTTCTGTCCGAAAACCGATCGCATAGATTTTTCCAATTCTCAGTCCCCTGTATATCAAATTTCGAGTCTGTAGGCTTTAAATTGACAGAGTTATTGCGTAGGAAAATGTACACAGACACACACACACACACACTTTAACTTTTATAAATACTAGCGTTTCCCAGGTGTTTGGATGTGTATGTTGAGCAAAAAAGAAAAACAGTGGTATTAGGAAGGCAGGCTCGAACACGTATCGCAAAGGAGGAATAGAACGGGGTAAAACCTAACGTTTATGCTGTTACGACCACCGCCAAACATTTTTTTTTTAAATTAAGGCCAGACAATCTAAAGGAGAGGATAAATTTCAAAAATATCCGCGATAAAAGTGACCCCCTCCCCACCCCGTAGAAAAGTGCCTAGTTTAAGGGGAAGATATTAATGTTTTTAGTCAATTTTTCGATATTTGTCGTATGAAAGGTCAAATTTAAAACGATACTGATCTTGATAAAATCCGTCGCCCCTATTGAAAGTTTAAGGCAGACATACAAACATACATACATACATACATTTATATATTGGTAACTAAAAATTTTCGACCCAAACTGATGAAAAAGCTTGCCCTATCTCTGAATACCCTTTATGTAAAATTTCAAATATTTAAACCAGAAATTGCCTGAGGAATTTGGAAGAGACCGCAGAGGTCAATTTTTTTAACTTTGAGCCCTATTATGACCCTTTAAAATTTATTTTTTGGGCTCGAATCAAGTTATTAAGTTAGATCCATGACCAAGGAAACTATATCTAAAATTTTAAGTGCGTAGACCCAAAATTGTCAGAGGAGTTTGGTAGAGTTCTAAAAGGTCAAATCGTTGAACTTTGACCCCTTAATCGCCAACTTTCTGTCCAAATCCGATCACGTCGATTTTTCCAAATCTTAGTAATCTGTATATCAAATTTCGAGTCTGTAGACTAAAAATTGACTGAGTTATTGCGTAGGGAAATGTACACAGACACACAGACACACGGATACGCAGATACACACACAAACACTTTCACTTTATATATATATATATATATATATATATATATATATATATATATATATATATATACCATTGTAAAATGTATATACTTTTAATGTATATATTCGATAAAGTTTTTGTAAATTGACACAACTAAACTCAATAAACGGTTTTAGAGCATATATATCGTTAGCCACAAATGTAATTATTTCACGTTCATATTGTTTTGTTGATTTCTTTAATGCTGGTTGTGGTTATATGCTTGCGATCAGGTGATATTGAAATGAAATGCTTCTAGTTTTGAATAAAAAGCCTTATTATTCAGGTACTCATTCAGTTCGTATTTGTTGACGTAGCAAGTTTTGACAGCAGTGTGTCAAGTTTTGACAGCAGTGTGTCAAGTTTTGACAGCAGTGTGTCAAGTTTTGACAGTAGAGTGTCGGATTTGAAGTAGTAAGTTTTGGCAACAGGTACAGAATTTAACATCATAAATTGTTACTTGGAAAGTGTACAACAGTTAACTTTTTATAGTATTTAACCACATTTAATATACCAGGGTTGCAACCCACAAAAGGAATCGATAGGCCAAAACCTAGGAACCTAGAAAAAGAAATTAGCCAAAAAATTAGACGATTCCCTGAACTTTGAACCTAAAAGATGAAAAATAAGAAACTTACAAAACATATTGAGAAGTCAATAATTATACCTCACTAGATAATTACACAAATAATCTATCCACAAATTTGAAGTCAGTTGCTACGTCAGTAATAGTCTTAATACCATGTATTTCCAGTAAATTAGCCATACTGAAACAGCACAAGAAAAATACAAAAACTATATTATAGGGGAAATAGCACATTAAAAAATATGCAATTACCCACGTAAAAAAAAACAATAAAAGATCACGTGCATTAATTAAAAATATCGGGAAAAAGTATGAAAAAAGAGTAAAAGAAATAGTTTAATATACGTATATTATGTTGAGAAGAAAGTTCTTACGGAATTTTTAATTTTGATTTCATAAGATGTATTTTCAAATAATTTTCGTTATACTTTTACTTCACATGTCATTTTAAACAGCGTTTTTCGCTTCAACTAATCGTTTAAATTACAATCATTTTCAAACAATGATGTCTTCTATTTAGAATGCTGATGGGAAAAAGCGAATTTACACAATTTTCTTATTTCAATCCAAGCTAGGCCCAAAAGCTGCTGAAACAGCTCGCGATATCAATGAAGCGTTTAGCTCAGGAACTACTACTTAACGCACAGCACAATAGTGGTTTAAGAAATTTCGAGGCGGCGACGAGAGTCTTGATGATGAGCATAGTGGTCGGCCAACGGATGTTGACAACGATCAATTAAGAGCCTTAGTCGAAGCCAATCCACGCAAAACTGTTCGAAAACTTGCTTTTGAATTATACGTAATGTATTGATGATTTCCAACCACTTGAGAGCGATTGGAAAGACAAAAATAACTTGCTAAATGGGTGGTTCACGAATTGAACAACAACTAAAACAAACACCGTTATGAAGTGTCATCTTTCTTTTATGCAACAAGAACGTTTTTTGACTGAATTGTAATTTGTGATGAAAAGTGGGTTCTTTACGTCAAAAGAAGCTCCACGACACTTCCCGAGGCCAGAGTTGAACCAAAAGAAGTTCATGTTGACTATTTGATGGTCTGCGATCGGTCTTATCGATTACAGCTTTTGACTGCAAAACGGTGAAGTAGTACTGTCAACAAATGGATGAAATGCACCAGAAACTTCGCCAGCAACACCCAGTATTAATCATCAGAAAAGGTTCAAGGTTTCTCCACAACAATGTCCAACCGTACGTTGGTAAATCGACCCTGCAGGAGTTGAACGAATTGTGCTACAAAACTCTGCCTCATGCGCCATACTATCCAGACCTTTCACCTACCAACTTTTACTTTTTCAGGCATCTTGACAACTTTCTGCGTAAGAAATGCTTCAAAAACCTGAGCGATATCAAAACTGCTTTCAGCGAATTCATCGCCACGAAAACTCAAGATATTTACGTTACTGGCATGAATGCACTTGTTTTCGTGTTGGCAAATGCGTGTTGATTCTGATGGTGCTAATTGCGATCAACAAATTTTTGTTTGGATCGAGGTATGTTCATCTGAATTTAAAAGTTAAAAATCGCAAGAACTTTCTTGTCAACCAGATAGTTCTGGAGGACGATTATGAGAAAGCGCATAAAATCGTGTCTAACGATCGTTCTATGGCCATGACTCATTAAAAACATATTTTTCAAGTAGTATTATTAAGTTATGGAGGACGCATATAAGTATAAATTCGAAATTCTGAGTGATTTACAAAACTTCAAAAATGTTCAGTATATATATATATATATATATATATATATATATATATATATATATATATATATATATATATATATATATACTAGCAGGCCGCCAGATAATGCCGGTCGTAAAATACCCTTAAATATTATATTTTGATTGATGCAGATTTCGTATTTATTTTTATATTATATTGGGCCCAATATATAGTAACGATTGAAAAAGTTTTTTAAAAAATGGCTCGTGCGCCACTACCGAGAATCGAAACCAAAACGTTCAGCTTACGATTTACTTTTTCTTTGACGTTATATCTAAGACATTTTACTGTAAGGCTAAAAATTAAAACATAAACGAATAGCTATTATGTTACGCATGCATATTCGTAATGCCGTCGTTCAACAACGAAATTGCAAATTCAATTTTTTTAATTTTCACACTTTTGCACCGATTTTCCCCCGGCTAAAACTCATATATAAGGTTTCGCATATGTTCCAATACCCTATATCTTAAGTTTCATGTCTGCTGACAATTGAAAATTGACAAACCAGATTGGTAGGCAATTTTTTTTAAGCAAATATATATAGACATACATAAATTTATATAGAAAGAGGTTTGTGTTTACTATAACCTTTTTTCGCAAATATAACGCATGTATAAATCATGTAGAATATCTGCATGAATATAATTACACGTAATAGTTAACTAAAGATGACCATCCCATCAGAAAACCGAAAAAAAAACTAATAGGGAATTAATTAAAATGAAGGTTTAAAAGAATATGCAAATTAGCTAGATCTTTTGCAGACTAATGCAATTCCACGACCTATATATAACAAAGCTGTATTTTCTTTTTAAATAAATAGAAAAACGAGTTTTTAATATGAATATCAATAAACAAAGAAACACAAATTTATAGGAGTATAGATAGGATGTTCAATAATAAACGTTGCAACTTTATTGTCCTATATTTTTTATTAATTTATTTTATCAAAGTATACAGATTAAACTAAAATAAATTGATTGATGCAGCATACATATTTCCAAATATTCAACAGTTATCAGTTTTCAACAGTCAATAACTTGCTTATAACTCTTAGGGCAAGCTCTACAAGAGTCACAAATGATGTCTTCGGGGATTTTGTTCCATTCCTACGTCAATTTTATCTTTAAAGCATACAAAAATTGTGTGATGTGAAGTAGAAATCTGTCATTTCAAGATCGACCAAATACTGAAATTCAGAAAATTAAGGTCCGGATATTATGTAGGATTTCTCGCATGCTGCACATTTTATTACATAGACCACAGTTTTGGAAGTGCAGTCAAGGTCTTTTTTAATTTTGAATGTTTGAGTAGGTTTCATGAATGTGTATGTGTTTCCCTCTAATATTATGTTGCAAACTCCACATCGTTGTTTGTTGCGTTTTGTGACGCCTTGTGCTGTGTGGTGATTGAGTTTAGATTAAGTAAGAATGCGTTTTAGCTTTTGGGGTTGGCGTTTTCTTTTTATTATTTTGTTGTTTTAAGGAAGTCGTTTAGTTTGCTGTTTTGGTTAAGTAGGACGAGGTTTTTCGTTATTTTTGTAAAAAGATCTGGATGTTTGTATTGTGTATGGAGACGTATGTTAGGATTTGTTCTTTATTTCGTTTTGGCGATCTCAAATATTCTACTGGTATATTTATCGCTAGTTGGATTCCTTTGTATTTTCTTCTTTTTAGATTCAATCATAGTTCCTTGAGTCGGATTGTTCGGAGGTTTTTGTCTGTGACTATGGTGCAGATACTACGTGCTAGGGTGTAGGGTATGAATTTTATGCAGCTTTTTGGGTGTTAGCTTTTAAAGTGTAGATATTGTTGGTGTCTGTAGGTTTGCGGTAGATATGTGTGATAATGTTATTGTTTTTAATTTTTATTAAAAATAATTAATTTTTGTTAAAATTATTACTTTTTAGGTCTAGGAAGGGTAATTCTCTAGAGCTTTGGTCTAGAATGAATTTAATTTCGGCGTGAAGGTTTGGAAGTATGGTGTCCCCCCCCCCATGTGGGTTTCTTTTCCAGAATTCTATAAATAGGTTTTAGCCTTGTGAATGAATGTTTGTTCTATCTTTTCATTTAGAGTCTCTTCTAGGTAGGCGAGTTTAAGGGTGGCGTATATCGGTGCCATTTTTGTTCCATTTCTGTACCTTGTATTTGAATGTAGTTGTCGTTGTCAAACTCGAAGGAATTTTTGTTTAGAATTATGTCCATACTTTTGATAATGAATTGTTTTGTGAATCTTGGGTGTAGTGTTTGTGTGTGTTTGTTGATCCAATATGATACTGCATCTTTTCCTAAGTAATGGAATATATTGCTATATAAATGTTTAACGTCAAATGTAGCTAGTAGTGTCCGTTTTCTACTGTATGTGGTAAGGTACTTAGGAAGTGGATGTCGTCCTTTATGTAGCTCTTGATTTGATCGGTGAATAGGATGTCTATTAAGTTGCTAAGTCTGCTCGTCGAATAGGCTTGTCCTGCTACAATGGGTCTAAATGTAAGGTCACTAGTGTTTGGGGAGCTAATATATTCTGAGTTTTGTGTCAATGGCATGTTTTATTTCGTTGGATTTGTTTATTTTGATCAGTCTGTAGAAGTTGTTTGTCTTTGTAATAAAATTTGTGAGGTAGTTTTTTCTTTCTTTTTTAATATTTTGTTGTGTGTTGTACAAAATTTTGTGATTTTAAAAATGGTCGTGTTGTCAAAATAGGTTTGTAGTAGTATTTGTCATCTATTAATTCTATAATTTTTGTTTTATAGTAATTTTTGTCCATGATTACTACGGCACTACCTTTGTCTGCTGAATGAATTCATTGATATATTTAGTTTTGAAGCGCATTTTTCGTTCTATCGAATCGTGTTATTCGTTACCGTTCTTAATCTCTTTATTCATTTTTTTCAGGATTTCGACAGCATGGACAAATTTAACTCCGCACGATTTTCTTGTTCCAGTTTAAATTAGGCCGAAAGGCTGCCGAGACAGCTCGTGATATCAATGATGCGTTGACCCGGAAACTACTAACGAACGTGTGAAACAACGGTGGTTCAAGAAATTTCGCAATGATAACGAGAGCCTCGAAAATGAAGACGGTCGCGGCCGACTGCGGTTGATAACGAACATTTGAAAGCCTTAATTGATACCGATCCTCGCAAAACCACACGAGAAGTTGCTGTTGAACTCGAGATCGACCACTCAACAGTTGTTCGCCATTTAAAGCAAATAGGGAAGTCAAAAAATTTGGATAAATGGATGCTGCATGAATTGATCATTGTTTTGAGGTGTCTTCTACGCCTCTTTTTGCGCAAAAAAAACGACCCATTTCTTGAGTGGATTGTGGCGTGTGATGAGAAGTGGATCCTCTACAACAACCGGCGACGTTCGGAATGGTTGGATGTCAGAGAAACGCCACAACACTTCCCGAAGTCGAAATGGCACTAAGAAAAAGGGTAATTGTTATTGTTTTCTACGACCGGTCTTATCTATCACAGCGTCTTGAATCCGGGCGAAACGATTACGGTGGCAAAGTACTGCCAACAAATTGACGAAATGCACCAGAAGCTCCAACGTATGTGCCCGAGATTGGTCAATATGAAGGGACCAATTCTCCTCCATGACAACGCTCGGCTGCATGTTACTCAACTGACCCTGCAAAAGTTAAACGAATTTGGCTACGAGACTCTGCCTCATCCGCCATATTCATCAGACCTCTCGCCCACCGATTATCACTTTTTCAAGCATTTCGAAAACTTCCTGCGCAAAAAATGCTTCAAAAGTCGAGATGATGCCTTCAATGACGTTATCGCTTCCATAACTCCGTATTTCTATGCTAATGGGATAAATAAACTTGTGTCTCGTTGACAAAAATGTGTCGATTCTAATGGTTCTTATTTCGATTAATAAAGTTTATTATGAAAGCAATTATGATCTTTTTGAAGTTGAACGTCAAAAAACGACATTATTTTTGCACCAATCTAATATGACTATACTATTATTTTTTATGTAGATTATCTATCCTTTCTTTCTGTAAGGACACATAAATAAATACTGAGTTATATCTATATCTATATATATATATGTATGTGTGTGTGTGTGTGTTATTTTAGTATTATTTTGGCAATGGGAGGCTGACACTCATGTCTCCCCAAGCAGAACGGTTTATTTTCATGACAAAAATATTTCAAAGAGGTCATTCTACTAGTTATCCTACCAAGTCTTAATAATCTAGTTTACACTAAAATTTAATCGAAAGTTGTTAGGGTGAAAGATATGTCCATACTTATCCCAGGGATATTAGCGAAGTTGATGTAATATTCCCGATCGAATTCGAACACAGACTCCGAGTCATCGGTGAACGTACGAATAAATTGTGATGTTTCTGAATACCAGTATTATTTCTGATTCCACCGTCTGCGTGAGTAATCACGTTGATCCTTATTTTAAAAAGCCAGGTAACTTGTAATAGCATCTTTTGTTTTCAGCTCAGTTGTTATAGCGTGTGATTAGATATATAAATAGTAATTGCAATAAAAGACGAAATGTTGTAATACGATAAATAGTTTAAATATATAAATCGGTTCTCCTTTTTTTCCTTCTCCAATAAATAAAAAGGGAAAGACGAAAGGAATAAAGATTCAAATTTCATTCGCG
The DNA here is from genome assembly GCF_053919585.1 of Euprymna scolopes. NCBI lineage: Eukaryota > Metazoa > Mollusca > Cephalopoda > Sepiida > Sepiolidae > Euprymna > Euprymna scolopes. The sequence continues at coordinate 64,976,433 of NC_136509.1, forward strand.
ATCTCCATTTGTAAGACGCATATAATATGGCGACACAAAAAAAAACGGAATAAACGGAACTGGGGATCAGTAATTACAAGACGATGGATGCTTCCACATTCATCTTGTTGTCCATGATTGTCGCTCGTTTTCTGCGTTTGCGGTAGAATACGGCTCGGACACACGACTCGGCGCAAAACGGAAAGGTGGCAGACAGAGCGACGATGAGTCATTTTACTATTTTTTTAATGACAGCAAAAACAAAATGTCGCAGAATAGCAATCGCAATCATGAAACCTGATTCTGTCGATCAACTTAGCCTACATTAGAAAGCATCGCTTGCTATCACGCAGTTTAAACAGTGACAACCAAACAGCAAAGGCAATACGCAGATGGCACGCGAAGAATAGCCTCGGTGAGATAATGACGCCAAAAATTACTTTCCTGTTCACCTCACCATTATCTTCTATTAAAAGAAGTCTTGATCAGAAAACGAAAATATTTTAAAATCTTTGAAAAAAAAAACGTTTTGTTTGTAAAAAGATTTTGCGTTTTATTTGCTATTTGCAGAAACTGAAACCTGAACTCATGGGCGACGCTTTTTATAAAACATTTAAGTATTCTAATTCTTTCATTAACCCTTACTCTATGTCAAATCCTTTAATGTTTTCTTTCTTATGAAAGAACGTTCACTATTGGCGATGGAGTTCACTGGAAACTCGAATGACATAAAAAAAGATACATCATGGTATTCTTCTTTTTTCATTGTTTACCAGATTGACTTGCTTATGTTAACGCAAATCGACACTATGCTAAACGACACCCACTCCAGCTCTGTTGCTGGAATGTGAGAACACTTATTGACAATGGTAAAAGACTAAAACGAAAGACTGCGATTTTGACAAAGGAATTGCAAAGATACAATATAGACATTACTGCACTCTCTGAGACACGTTTCGCAGGTGAGGATCAACTGGTTGAGCGCAAGTCGGGCTACACGATCTTCTGGTCTGGTAGAGCTGAAAAGGAGAGGCGTGAGGCTGGTGTTGGTTTTGCAGTTAAGAACTCCTTAATTGACAAGATCGAACAGCCAGTAGCCATAAATGACCGTGCAATGACATTGAGAATGCCCCTTGCTGCTGGTCGTTATATGAATGTTCTTTCTGTCTATGCGCCGACTCTTACTTCGCCTGAAGACGATATTACGTCCTTTTATCATATGCTTAGGTCTGTTATCACCGGTTTGCCAAGCGCTGAGAGTTTGGTGGTTCTCGGTGATTTCAATGCACGGGTTGGATCAGACAATGAGACTTGGTCTCCATTGGGTCCATATGGCATTGGTAGAGTCAATTCAAATGGTATGCTGCTTCTCCATCTCTGCAGTGAACTAAATCTTGTTATCACCAACACTTTTTCCCACCAGAAACACAAGGAGACCTGGTTCCATCCCCAATCTAAACATGGCCATTTGCTTGATTACATACTGTGTAGACGTGGTGATTTTGGAAATTTTTGCAAAGTTAGAGTAATGCGTGGTGCTGACTGTGGTACTGATCATTTAATGGTCAGAGCTAAACTGAGAATTACAGTTCGCAAAAAAAGCCGTTTCAATGGTGGCAAAGTGCCTAAACGTATTGATGTTTCCAAATTGAAGGATTCAGTCGAACGAAGTTCCTGGAAATCTGCTTTCAACCAGGTGGATTTCTCAGATTGTGACTGGGAGACAGTAAGAGATACAATATACCAAAAAGGTGTTGAAGTTCTTGGATTGAAGGTTCCCAGACATTGAGATTGGTTTGCTGATAATTTCGATCAAATTAAGCCTCAAATTGATAGAAAGCGGAAAGCTTATTTGAAACTTCTCAACTCTTCACCTCTGAACGAGCCAGCGCTCGCTGCCCGCTTTTCTTCTGTTCGGAGTGAGGTTCAGTGTTGTGTGCGCCAAATAAAAAATAAAAGGTGGTCCAACCTCTCCAGGGAGATACAGACTGCCTACGATCATAGAGATGTCAAGACATTCTACACTTTGCTTCATCAGGCTTATGGTCCGAAATCCTCTTCAACTACACCACTCCTGGCGAAGGACGGGAAAACCTTGCTGAAAACTTCAGATGAAATTAAGCATCGATAGCATGAACACTTTCATGATCTTTTTCATAACCCATCCAATGTTGATGTTGCTGCAATAGAAAGTATCCCTCAATGTTCCTTTTGTCCGGAACTTGATGTTGAACCGACTCTTGTGGAAACAGTTGACTGCATAAAACAGATAAACTCGAACAAAGCCCCTGGGCTGGATGGCATCCCTGTTGAGCTGCTGATACATGATGGTGTCAATGTACATTGTGTGGTACTGTCAGTATGGCAGGGTGACCCGGTTGCCCAAGATTGGGTAGATGCCATCTTGGTTATGTTGTACAAAGGAAAGGGTACAAGATCTGACTGTGGAAATTATCAAGGTATCTCGCTGCTGAGTGCGGTTGGAAAGGTATTTGCACGGCTCTTGCTAAACCGATTGTATGTCCTAATATCCTTCCGGAATCCCAGTCTGGTTTTAAAGGTGGGCGAAGAACTGTGGATATGGTGTTTTCTGCTAGACAGCTCTTGGAAAAATGTATTGAACAGCGTATGCCTCTTTGCCAGGTGTTTGTGGACTTAACCAAGGCGTTTGACACAGTCAACCGTGAGGCTCTCTGGAAAGTGCTGGAAAAATTTAGCTGTACACCTGCTTTTACAGACAAGTTCAAGCAACTTCATCATAGTATGAAAGGTTGCGTCAACTTCAATGGTCAGCTTTCGGAAGAATTCCCCATTGATAATGGTGTGAAGCAGGGTGATATAGCTGTACCAACATTGTTTTCGCTCTATTTGACTGCTGTGCTCTGGTATGGTTTCCACGATTGTGATATGGGTGTTTATATTAGATTCCGAACGACTGGAAAGGTGTTCAACCTCAGAAGTTTTCAAGCCAAAACACTTGTTAGTGATGGACTTGTTAGGGAACTGTTGTATGCTGATGATGCTGACCTGGTAACACACTCCTCAGTAGATATGCAACTAGTGATGGACCTCTTTACAAATGCTTGTACCTGCTTCGGACTGACAGTTAGCATTAAGAAAACTAAAGTCATGTACACTCCCGCTCCCGATGATCTGTATGTGGAACCTGATATCTTCGTCTGTGGAAAGCGCCTTGAAGTCGTAAAAAATTTTGTCTACCTTGGGAGTGCCTTATCAAATTATGGCACTCTTAATGCGGAAATAAGACAGAGAATCAGCAAGGCATCTAATGCTTTTGGAAGGCTACAAGATAGACTCTGGTCTGACGGTGATCTGACTCTGACAACTAAAATTTCAGTATATCAAGCATGTGTAGTACCATCCCTACTCTACGCATCTGAAACTTGGACCTTGTACCGGACACATATAGAATTGCTTGAGAGGTTCCATCAGCACTGCCTTAGACACATTCTTGGTTTAAAGTGATATAGCTTTGTCCCTGATACATATGTCTTAAAAAAGGCCAAAACAACCAGTATTGCTACCATTGTTATTAAGAACCAGTTGCGTTGGCCGGGTCATCTCATCCGGTTTGAAGACTATCGTCTCCCAAAACAATTGTTCTATGGTGAGCTCTTTCTTGGAAAAAGACCCCAGCACAAGCCCAAAAAACGTTTTCGTGATAGCATCAAGGAGAGTCTGGTGAGCTTTCATATTCCTGTTGACAGTTGGGAGTCCCTAGCGTATGATCGCAAGCAGTGGAGGACACTGATATACAGGGGTGCAGAACACTATCAAGCAGCCAAAATAGACCGAGAGAAGCTTAAGATAGCATGTAGGAAATGCCAAACCTTGCCGCCCAACCATGGAGATCTCTGGATCTGTAAGGTTTCGGACTCTGTTGTCGAAGGCAGGTTTTGTTAATCACATGAAAGCCCACGATAATACAGGTTCCGCTGCTGCTAGTCTCATACAAATCAGTGAGCGTTTTCAGTGTCATGTCTGCTTGAGGGTGTGCAAGTCGCTGGCAGGGCTAAAAAGTCATATTCGGGCACATGGACTTTTAGTGACTGAGGGAGTGGGTCTCGTCTGACAAGACGTTGCAATCATCATGTATGTATGTTTTTTTTTTTAAGTTGTACTACCGGCGAAGCGAACGTCTCTATTCTGTGTTCTGTGTATTTGGGATTGTTTTACTCTTTTATTCATGTTGAATTCACCTATTCGTAACAACCATCATCATCGTCATCATAAATGCTCCTTCATATATATTTTACATGTACGTGCATGTGTACGTGTGTGTGCATATGTATGTACATGCGTGTATGTATGAATGTATGTGTGTATGTGCATGTTTTCATGTGTGTTTGTTCTTGCGTATGTATGTTTGTGTGCATCTGTTTGTATGCATGCTTGTATGTGTACATGTATATCTTTATTTCGATATGTGTGTGGGGTGGAGAGGACTCCCAAAAGCCCTGTTAAGGCAACCCCTCTGGGTGAAGCAAATCTCTGATTTAAAAAAAAAAACAAAGAAAAACATAAAGCGGGAGACAAGTACCCGCATAAAGCTGGTCTGCTGTTTGATTTGTTGCTGGCTATCTTGCTCATGCTTGTTGCTGGATCTCAACATTTTGAACCGAGAGAGAGAGAGACTTAGCTGTCGTACAAAGCTAAAACTCTGTAACATCATCTTTATATAGATACTTCCTCAGGCATTCGTCTATAAAAATTGTCCGTGGCGATGGAAAAAGTGTCACGTGTGTAGCCCTGAAATGCTGGAAGCATGTAATAATTGATCTGCCATCATTCTATATATGCATATGTATGTATGTATGTTAATATATGTACTAGTGTATGTATGTGTATGTATACCTATTTGTATACGTATGTATATATGTATGTGTGTATATATCTTTATTTATTTATTTATTTATGTTTTGTGTATATATGTTTATGTGTGTTTGTATTATATACGTACATATATTTGTGTGTATATATGTATAGGTATATGTATATATGCATACATATGTATGCGTATAGGTACATATATATGTATGTGTAGGTATATGTAGGTATGTGCATGTATGTATATGTGCATACATATTACGTATATGTATGTAAATATGTATGTATATGTGTGTATGTATTTTTATATGATTGTATATATGTGTATGCATATGTATGTATATATGGGTGCATGTGTGTATGTATATGTTTGTATGTATGTGTTATATGTATTGTGTATGTATGTATGGATGGATGGATGTATGGATGTGTGCATGTTTGTATGTTCATGGGTGTGTATGTGTATGTATGTGTGTATATGTATATATATGTATGTATGTATGCCAAGGACCGTCTTCAATGTCATGTCTGCTTGAGCGTGTGAATTCGTTGGCATGACTAAAAAAGGTTATCTTCGGGCTCATGGACTTTCAGTGACTGAGGGAGTGGCACTCGTCTGACAGGACGTTGCAATCAATCATCATATATATATATATATATATATATATATATATATATATATATATATATATATATATACATGCAAGTAAGAAACTAAACATTATTACAGTAAACGGGCAATAATTATAAAAAAGAAAAAATCTATGTAAGTAAGCAATCAATACTTATAAAAATAAATTTTATGAAAATAACTAATCAATACTTATTAAAAATATATTATGCAAGTATTCTATCAATAATAATAAAGAATAAACATATTTACAAGTAAGCAACCAATATTTATTAAAAGTTATATATATATATATATATATATATATATATATACGCATGTTAGAAAATACTTTCAAAAAATAAGTATAAATTCAAGTACGAATACATATAAATTATTTTTACTACTAAGCAACGAAAAATTATGAAAATAAAAACGTACGCAAGTTAGCAATCAATACTTACAAAATATTAACGTATATGAAAGTAGAAAACCCATAATTAAAACAACATAAAAAATATATGCAAGAAGCATCTAATAGTTATGAAAACGTATGCAAACCTATACTAATAAAATGTAAAAATATGTAGCAACTAATACTGAAAAAAAATAAAAATATATGCAAATAAGCAACTAATACTCATAAAAAATAAAAAATATATGGAAATAAAAACCCAATGTTCATAAAAATAAAATATATACAAATAAAAAAACAATACTCATAAAAATAAAAATATATGCAAATAAGCAACCAATACTAATAAAAAAAAATATATGCAAATAAACAAACAATACTCATAAAAATAAAATATATGGAAATAAGCAACCAATACTCATAAAAAAAAAAATATATGCAAATAAACAAACAATACTCATCAAAATAAAAATATATGCAAATAAAAAACCAATACTCATAAAAATAAAAATATAGGAAAATAAACAACCAATACTCATAAAAATTAAAAATATATGCAAATAAACAACCAATACTCATAAAAGAAATATATGCAAACAAACAACCAATACTCATAAAAATAAAAAATATATTCAAATAAACAACCAATACTCATAAAAAATAAAAATATATGCAAATAAACAACCAATACTAATAAAAATAAAAATATATATATTCAAAACAAAAACGATACTCATAAAAAAAAAATATATGCAAATAAGCAACCAATACTCATAAAAATAAAAAATATATGCAAATAACAAACCAATACTCATAAAAAACAAAATATAGGCAAATAAGACACCAATACTCATAAAAATAAAAATATATACAAATAAACAACCAATACTCATAAAAATAAAAAAATTATGTATTCAAAAAAAAACAATACTCATAAACAATAAGAATATATGCAAATAAGCAACCAATACCCATAAAAATTAAACATATATGCAAATAAGCAACCAATACTCATAAAAATCAAAATATATGCAAATAAACAACAAATACTCATAAAAATAAAAAATATATGCATATAAACCACCAATACTCATGAAGAATCAAGATATATGCAAATAAACAATCAATACGCGTAAAAATAAAAATATATGCAAATAAGCAACCAATACTCATAAAAATAAAAAATATATGCATATAAACAACCAATACTCATGAAGAATCAAGATATATGCAAATAAACAACCAATACGCGTAAAAATAAAAATATATGCAAATAAGCAACCAATACTCCTGAAAATAAAAATATATGCAAATAAACAACAAATACTCATAAAAATAAAAAATATATGCATATAAACAACCAATACTCATGAAGAATCAAGATATATGCAAAGAAACAACCAATACTCATAATAATTAAAATATATGCAAATAAACAAACAATACTCATAAAAATCAAAATATATGCAAATAAGCAACCAATATTCATAAAAATAAAAATATAGGCAAATAAACAACCAATGCTCATAAAAATAAAAATATAGCCAAATAAGCAACCAATATTCATAAAAATCAAAATATATGCAAATAAGCAACCAATATTCATAAAAATAAAAATATAGGCAAATAAACAACCAATGCTCATAAAAATAAAAATATAGCACAATAAGAAACCAATATTCATAAAAATCAAAATATATGCAAATAAGCAACCAATATTCATAAGAATAAAAATATAGGCAAATAAACAACCAATGCTCATAAAAATAAAAATATAGCCAAATAAGCAACCAATATTCATAAAAATAAAAATATAGGCAAATAAGCAACCAATATTCATAAAAATAAAAATATATGCAAATAAGCAACCAATATTCATAAAAATAAAAATATATGCAAATAAACAACCAATATTCATAAAAATAAAAATATAGCCACATAAGCAACCAATATTCATAAAAATAAAAATATATGCAAATAAGCAACCAATATTCATAAAAATAAAAATATATGCAAATAAGCAACCAATATTCATAAAAATAAAAATATATGCAAATAAACAACCAATATTCATAAAAATAAAAATATAGCCACATAAGCAACCAATATTCATAAAAATAAAAATATATGCAAATAAGCAACCAATATTCATAAAAATAAAAATATATGCAAATAAGCAACCAATATTCATAAAAATAAAAATATATGCAAATAAACAACCAATATTCATAAAAATAAAAATATAGCCACATAAGCAACCAATATTCATAAAAATAAAAATATATGCAAATAAACAACCAATATTCATAAAAATAAAAATATAGCCAAATAAGCAACCAATATTCATAAAAATAAAAATATAGGCAAATAAGCAACCAATATTCATAAAAATAAAAATATATGCAAATAAGCAACCAATATTCATAAAAATAAGAATATATGCAAATAAACAAACAATACTCATAAAAATAAAAATATATGCAAATAAACAAACAATACTCATAAAAATAAAAATATATGCAAATAAGCAACCCATACTCATAAAAATAGAAATATATTAAAATAAACAACCAATACTCATAAAAATAAAAATACTGGCAAATAAACAACCAATACTCATAAAAATCAAATTATATGCAAATAAGCAACCAATACTCATAAAAATAAAGATATATGTAAATAAACAACCAATACTCATAAAAATCAAAATATATGCAAATAAACAACCAATACTCATAAAAAATACAAAATATATGCAAATAAACAACCAATACTTATAAGAATAAAAATTATATGCAAATAAACAACCAATACTCATAAAAAATAAAAATATATGCACATAAGCAACCAGTACTCATAAAAATAAAAATATAGGCAAATAAGCAACCAATACTCATAAGAATACAAATATATGCAAATAAGCAACCCATACTCATAAAAATAAAAATATATGCAAATAAGAAACCAATCCTCATTAAAATAAAAATATATGCAAATAAACAACCAATACTCATAAAAATAAAAATATATGCAAATAAACAACCAATACTCATAAAAATAAAAATATATGCAAATAAGCAACCAATACTAATAAAAAATCAAGATATATGCAAATAAGCAACCAATATTCAAAAAATAAGAATATAGGCAAATAAACAACCAATATTCATAAAAATAAAAATATATGCATATAAGCAACCAATACTCATAAAAATAAAAATATAGGCAAATAAAAAACGAAAACTCATAAAAATAAAAATAAATGCAAATAAGCAACCAATACACATAAAAAATAAAAACCTATTCAAATAAACAACCAATACTCATACAAAATTAAAAATATATTCAAATAAACAAGCAATACTCATAAAAATACAAACATATGCAAATAAAAACCAATACTTATGAAAAATAAAAATATATGCAAATAAACAACCAATACTCATAAAACATCAAAATACGTGCAAATAAGTAACCAATACTCATAAAAATAAAAAATATATAAAAATAAACAACCAATACTCATAAAAATAAAAATATATGCGAATAAAAAACCAACATTCATAAAAATAAAAATATTTTAATATAAACAACCAATACTCATACAAATAAAAATATAGGCAAATAAACAACCAATACTCATACAAATCAAATTATATGCAAATACGCAACTAATACTCATAAAAATAAAAATATAGGAAAATAAGCAACCAATACTCATAAAAATACAAATATATGTAAATAAACAACCAATACTCATAAAAAAAAATATATGCAAATAAGCAACCAATACTAATACAAATAAAAATATAGGCAAATAAGCAACCAATACGCATAAAAATAAAAATATAGGCAAATAAGCAACAAATACTCAAAAAAATAAAAATATAGGAAAATAAGCAACCAATACTCATAAAAATCAAAATATATGCAAATAAGCAACCAATACTCACAAAAATAAAAATATAGGCAAATAAACGAACAACAAAAATTAAAATATATTCAAATAAACAACCAATACTAATAAAAAATTAAAATATATGCAAATAAACAACCAATACTCATAAAAAAAAATATATGCAAATAAACAACCAATACTCATAAAAATCAAAATATATGCAAATAAACAACCAATTCTCATAAAAAATAAAAAATATAGGAAAATAAGCAACTAATACTCATAAAAATAAAAATATATGCAAATAAGCAAACAATACTCATGAAAAATCAAGATATATGCAAATAAGCAACCAATACTCATAAAAATAAAAATATAGGTAAATAAGCAACCAATACTCATAATAATTAAAATATATGCAAATAAACAACCAATACTCATAAAAAAAATATATTCAAATAAACAACCAATACTAATAAAAAATAAAAATATATGCAAATAAGCAACCAATACTCATAATAATTAAAATATAGGCAAATAAGCAACCAATACTCATAAAAATTAAAATATATGCAAATAAGCAACCAATTCTCATGAAAAATCAAAATATATGCAAATAAGCAACCAATACTCATAATAATTAAAATATATACAAATAAGCAACCAATACTCATAAAAATTAAAATATATGCAAATAAGCAACCAATTCTCATGAAAAATCAAAATATATGCAAATAAGCAACCAATACTCATAATAATTAAAATATATGCAAATAAACAACCAATACTCATAAAAAATAAAAATATATTCAAATAAACAACCAATACTCATAAAAAATAAAAATATATGCAAATAAACAACCAATACTCATAAAAAAATATACTCAAATAAACAACCAATACTCATCAAAAATAACAATATATTCGAATAAACAACCAATACTCATGAAAAATAAAAATATATTCAAATAAACAACCAATACTCATAAAAAATAAAAATATATTCAAATAAAAAACCAATACTCATACAAAATATAAATATATGCAAATAAACAAACAATACTCATAAAAATCAAAATATAGGCAAATAAACAACCAATATTCATAAAAATCAAAAATATAGGCAAATAAGCAACCAATACTCATAAAAACAAAAATATATGCAAATAAGCAACCAATACTCATGAAAAATCAAAATATATGCAAATAAGCAACCAATACTCAAAAAAATAAAAATATATGCAAATAAGTAACCAATACTCATGAAAAATCAAGATATATGCAAATAAGCCACCAATACTCATAGAAATAAAAATATATGCAAATAAGCAACCAATACTCATGAAAAATCAAAATATATGCAAATAAGCAACCAATACTAATAAAAAATTAAAATATATTCAAATAAACAACCAATACTCATAAAAAATAAAAAATATATTCAAATAACCAACCAATACTCATAAAAAATAAAAAATATATTCAAATAAACAACCAATACTCATAAAAAAATAAATATATATTCAAATAAACAACCAATACTCATGAAAAATAAAAATATATGCAAATAAACAAACAATACTCATAAAAAATAAAAATATATGCAAATAAGCAACCAATACTCAAAAAAATATATAAAAAAACAAACAATCAATACTCATAAAAATAAAAATATATGCAAATAAACAACCAATACTCATAAAATAAAAATATATTAAAATAAACAATAAATACTCATAAAAATAAAAATACGGGGAAATAAACAACCGACACTCATAAAAATCAAATTATATGCAAATACGCAACCAATACTCATAAAAATACAAATATATGTAAATAAACAACCAATACTTATAAAAATAAAAATATATGCCACTAAACAACCAATACTCAAAAAAAATCAAAATATATTAAAATAAGCAACCAATACTAATAAAACAAAATATAGGAAAATAAGCAACCAATTCTCATAAAAATCAAGATATATGCAAATAAGCAACCAATATTCATAAAAATATAAATATAGGCTAATAAGCAACCAATACTCATAAAAATTAAAATATATGCAAATAATCAACCAACTAATAAAAATAAAAATATAGGCAAATAAGCAACCACTTCTCATAAAAATAAAAATATATGCAAATAAGCAACCAATACTCATAAAAATAAAAATATATTAAAATAAACAACCAATACTCATAAAAATAAAAATATATGCAAATAAACCACCAATACTCATAAAAATAAAAATATATTAAAATAAACAACCAATACTCATAAAAATAAAAATACAGGCAAATAAACAACCAATACCTATTAAAAATCAAAATATATGCACATAAGCAACCAATACTCATAAAAATAGAAATATATTAAAATAAACCACCAATACTCATAAAAATCAAAATATATGCAAATAAACAACCAATACGCAAAAAAATAAAAAATATAGGCCAATAAACAACCAATACTCATAAAAATAAAAAATATAGCCAAATAAGCAACCAAAACTCATAAAAAAGAAAAATATATGCAAATAAGCAACCAATACTCATAAAAATAAAATATATAGACAAATAAACAACCAATACTCATAAAAAATTAAAATATAGGCAAATAAACAACCAATACTCATCAAATTAAAAATATATGCAAATACACAACCAATACTCATAAAAAATAAAAATATATGCAAATAAACAAACAATACGCATAAAAATAAAAAATATAGGCCAATAAACAACCAATACACATAAAAATAAAAAATATATGCAAATAAACAAACAATACTCATAAAAAATAAAAATATATTCAAATAAGCAACCAATACTCATAAAAAATAAAAATATATTCAAATAAACAACCAATACTCACAAAAAATTTAAATATAGGCAAATAAACAACAAATACGCATAAAAAATAAAAATATATTCAAATAAACAACCAATACTCATAAAAATAAAAATATATTCAAATAAGCAACCAATACTCATAAAAATAAAAATATATACAAATAAGCAACCAATACTCATAAGAATAAAAATATATGCAAATAAACAAACAATATTCATAAAAAATAAAAATATATTCAAATAAACGACCAATACTCATGAAAAATAATAATGTAGGCAAATAAACAACCAATACTCATAAAAATAATAATATATTCAAATAAACAACCAATACTCATAAAAAATAAAAAAAGGCAAATAAACAACCAATACTCATAAAAAATAAAAATATATTTAAATAAACAACCAATACTTATAAAAAAAAAAGCCTTACTGATGCTAAACTTCTGACTGATCAACAATATGGATTTAGGCAAGCCCGTTTCACAGCAGACGTCCTAACTGTAATCTCAGAACGTATATACCAGTCACTGGACAAAGCGGAGGGTAGAGCGGTAGTTCTAGATATATCTAAGGCTTTTGACAGGTTATGGCATGAAGGTCTTCTCAAGAAAATCAGATAATATGGTATCACTGGAAGAATACATAACATAATTAAATCCTTCTTAGATAAGAGAAAAATCCAGGTTGTCTTTGACGTTCGTACATCTAAACAATATGATATAAATGTGGGAGTGCCTCAGGGGTCTATCCTTGGACCTCTGTTATTCCAAATATTCATAAATGACCTCCCTGACAAAATTGTCTGAGATGGGTATATATCCTGATGACACCATGCTCTATAACAGACACGACAGGAAAAGAAATGAACACATATCTAAAGAAATGGCAGAAACACTAGAGGATGACCTTCGATCTGTAGTGAAATGGGGCCAAAAATGGATGGTCACATTCAATGCTGCCAAGACTAAACTTCTTTCCTTCAATAATTACAATAAACCTTCCCTACCACCAATAGCAATGGCCAATGACTCTTTATCTGAAAGTACATCTTTTAAATTCCTCGGCCTAACATTCACAGGAAACATGAGTTGGAACAATTACATTGAGAACATTGCTAGGACCGCTGCGAAGAAGGTGGGTTCTCTCTTCCGTGCTAGAAAGCGTTTAACGCCCGAAAGTATCCTATACCACCATTCGCCCATGTATGGAGTATTGTTGTCATATTTGGGCTGGTGCATCTGCTACTAGTCTCTCACTACTAGACAAGGTTCAAAAGAGAGTCGCCAATCTGATAGGTCCTGAACTGTCATCTAAACCTCAGCCTCTGTCTCATCGACGAAATGTTGCATCCCTCTGCCTGTTCTACAAGTACTTAAACGGTGAATGCTCTGACGAACTGCAAGCACTTGTACCCCTTCGACGTAAATACCCCTGACAAACCCGACAAGTAGCTAAATCCCACCCCTTCACAGTTGAGGTCCCTAGATGTAAGAGAGCCTTTTACTCCAGTAGTTTCTTCCCCAGAACCGCTAGACTTTGAAATCTCCTTCCGGGTCCCTGCTTCCCGAACTGTACTGACATGCAGAAGTTCAAGTGCAACGTGAACCGACATCTTTCTGCCCAACTCCCTACACAGTACCCGTGATACTTATGTACCTGATAGTAGCCCCCTACAACAAAGTGGCAATGTGCCTTGTTTGGGGTGAAAATGCAATTAAAAACAAAACTCAAGTAAAGAATTTATTGTTTGAAATGAGTTCAATTATTTCCGGGATATTTCTGCCAGGTCGGTCGAATAATAATACAAGAAAATGGGAAGTAATACAGTAATCCGTAACATTTGAAACAAACTCTAAATTTTAAATGTTACACATTACTCTATTACCTCTACTTTCCCCTTGGGTTATTATTCGTTCGACCTGGCAGAAGTAAATTGAACTCATTTCAACGTCGGATTGCCCAGACTGTATAATATCTTTTATCTATCCCCTTTAAATATTTTTAAATAACTTGTTCAATATATGTGCTAAATATATTTATTCATAACTGATAATTGTGCTAATTGCATTTCCTCTGGTGATATAAGCCATGACTGAAAATCCATGGATAAGAAAATAAATTCTTTTCCATTTATGCCGTTTTTTCAACCAATAAATTCTTACCTTGAATATATTTTATGTATATTTTAATCTACAGAATTGAACTCTAATCCTAGCACACACACACGCACACACATGCATATGTGTGTGTGTGTGTGTGTGTGTGTGTGTGTGTGTGTGTGTGTGTGTGTGTGTGTGTGTGTGTGTGTGTGTGTATATGTAGTCGTCAAGGTATGGTGTGGAGGTGTGTTAAAAGCACACAGATGTCTTAGCATCTTTCTGTGCTTCTCCCAGACAAATCAACCCCATGTGCACGTCGTGACCACTGCCACGCAAACTGAGCTCTGATGAACGGCGAGGGTCCTGCGCCGTATAACTGGACCTCCACTGCTTTGTGGGCCAAGGTTATTTAACCAAAGGCTAAGGGTGAGGTAACCCTGATAGAAACCTTCAGGGGAGCTTAGGCCCTGTAAGCTGCGGCATATATGACCCACCGGCGTGTAGAATATGCTCTAGTGCCCAGCAACCTAAGTTCCAGTCATGGATTAAATGTCATGGTGAGTGGAGAGGGCTCTGTAAGCCGTAGTGAAGGCAACCTCCCTAGGAGAAGGAAAACTTTGATATAAAACCTGCGATGACTGCTGCATCCAATGATGTTGACTTGCTCTTCTTTTTGGTTCAATGTGGCAGTTGTTTAGAAAGTGGGATTGTCTCGGTGCAAAGTCTTTCCCCACTATAACAATCCTTATGCACAGGCATTGCTCGATATAAATTAGATACACTTTTTACCATCTCGTGTATCTTTATAGCAAAAAAGGCTGGCTGTAGCCTAAAAAACATTCAATGAAGTTGGAAAATATGATTATAAACGTAAATGGCAATAAGGGAACTGGAATTTCCAGGGCCTGGCCCGGCAGGTGTTTCAGGGCTCCACAGCCTGGACCCGGTCGTCATCATGCTACTGCGAGGAAATATATGACAACTAGCGGGGCTACCCGGCGTTGCTCGGGACCGTATAAATAATGAAAAAATTGAATTTGGTTTTGTAATATATTTGTTATTCTTATGAGAGAGGAATTTTGTATGTTTATGTATCATTTGCTATTTCGAGCAAAAGAATATTTTACCTACATAAGACGGGTATTACACATATGAAATAATTGTATCTTACCTAGGGTAGGTAATTTACAGCATGTATATGCAAGGACAGATAATATGCAACACATTTATCTCATGAAATCCCAAACGATGCTAGGTATTTTGCTAATATATATTCTCACCTATTTCATTCAATCCCGGGCAACGCTGGGTGTTTTGCTAGTATAAATAATACCTTTGAGATATTTCTAGACTTTATTTCATTACAAACACATCAATAAAATTACTCACATTTCAGCATTTTCATTAATTCTTGGATATGTTATGAATTTCGACAATCAAATTTAATCAGTGCGCACATATAATCGCCCAATTCTTACTAAAATCATAAATTTGCTACATTGACTGGGCTGCTTATTTCATTATAAACACACCAATCAAATAACTAAAACTTCATTTTTCATAATTCTTGGATATGTTACTAATTTCGACAATAATTAAGAGTTAATCCATATTATCGCCACCTCCTATTACTAAAATAATAACTTTCAGACATTGTATAGGTGTTTTTTTTTTCATTACAAACACACCTCACAGTTACTCACATTTGACCATTTTTCATAATTCTTGGGTGTTACTAATTTCGAGAATTATTTTTAATAAAGTTATCCAAATAATCGCCCCCTCATTAACCGACACGATTCCGTTCCTCTTACATAAATAACAACTTTGATACATCTTCTAGTCTGTCTATTTCATTACGAACACACCAATCAAATAACTCACATTTAATCATTTTTCATAATGCTTGGATATGTTACTACTTTCGACAATCATTGTCAAAGATTTAATCCGCATAATTGACCCCCTCTTACTAAATACTAACCTTCAGACAATATCTGGGCTGTTTATTTCATTATAAACACACCAATCGACCCACTCTTACATTTAATAACTTTTCATAATTCTTGGATATGATACTAATTTCGACCATCGTTTTTCATGATTTAACCACACAATCCCCTCTCCTCAAGCTAAAATAATAACTTTGAGACATTGTCCCTGGTTATTTCATGATAAACACACCAATCATATAAATCATATTTTATCATTTTTCATAATTCTTAGATATGTTACTAATTTTGACAATCGTTTTTCATTATTTAACCCACATAATCCCCTCTCCTCTTGCTAAACAATAACTTTGAGACATTGTCTTGCTGGTTATTTCATTATAAACACACCAGTCAAATAATTCACATTTTATAATTTTTCATAATTCTTGGATATATTACTAATTTCGAAAATCATTTTTCATGATTTAACACACATAATAGCCCCTGCCTTACTAAAATAACAACCATGCGACAATTTATGGGGTGTCTATTTCATTAAAAACACACAAATCAAATAACTAACATTTCATAATTTTTCCTAATTCTTGGATATGTTACTAATTTCGACAATCGTTTATAGTGATTTAACCGACACAATCTCCTTCCTCTTGCTAAAATCATAACTTTGAGACATTGTCTGGGGTGGTTATTAGATTACAAACACACCAATCAAATAACTCATATTTCATCATTTTTCCTAATTCTTGGATATGTTACTAATTTCGAAAATTATGTTTCATGAGTTAACCCACATAATCCCCTTTCTCTTACTAAAGTAATACATTTGAGACATTGTCTGGGCTGGTAATTTCATTACAAACACACCAATCACATAACACACATTTCGTCCTTTTTCACTTTTCTTGGATATGTTACTAATTTCAACAATCATTTTTAATGATGTAACCCACATAATCGACCCACTCTTACTAAAATATTAACTTTAAGACTATATCTGGGCTGTTCATTTCATTATAAACACTTCAATCCAATAACTTACATTTAATCACTTTTCATAATTTTTGGATATGTTACTAATTTCAACAATTGTTTTTTATAATTTAACACACATAATATCATTTCCTTTTGCTAAAATAATTACTTTGTGACATTGTCTGGTTGTTTATTTCATTACAAACACACCAATCAAATACCTCACATTTTATCATATTTCATAACTCTTGGATATGTTACTAATTTCGACCATCAATTTTTCATGATTTAACCCACATAATCCCTTTTCCTCTTACTAAAATAATAACTTAGAGATATTATCTGGCTAGTTATTTTATTACAAACACACCAATCAAATAACTCACATTTTATCATTTTTCATAATTCTTGGGCATGTTACTCATTTCAACAGTCATTTTTCATGATTAACCCCACATAATTGACCCCGTCCTACTAAAGAAATAAATCTGAGGCTTTTTCTGGGTTGTTTATTTCATTATAAAAACAAAAATAAAATTACTTACATTTCATAACTGTTCATAATTCTTGGATATGTTACTTATTTCAACAATCATGTTTCATGAGTTACCCAACATTATCGTCCGCCTCCTACTAAAATAATACATTTGAGACATTGTCTGGGCTGTCTATTTAATTACAAACACACTAATAAAATTACTCACATGTCATCATTTTTCATAATTCTTGGATATTTTACTAATTTCGATAATCATTTTTCTTGATTTAAAACTAATTATAGCCCCGTTTTTACTAAAATTATAACTTTAATGCATTATCTTGGCTTTCTATTTTATTAAGAACACACCAAACAAATAACTCAAATTTACTCATTTTTAATAATTCTTGGATATGTTACTAATTTTTACCATCATTTTTATCATGTAACCCACATAATTAACCCCCTCTTACTAAACTAATAACTTTCAGACTATATATGAGCTGTTTATTTCATTATAAACACATATAGCTTACATTTAATCGCTTTTCATATTTCCTGGATATGTTGCTAATTTCGACAATCGTTTTTCATGATTTAACCCACATAACCCCCTTTATCTTACTAAAATAGTAACTTTGAGACATTGTCTGGCTGGGATTTTTTTTTCATTACAAACACACCAATCAAATAACTCACAGTTCATCATTTTTCATAATTCTTGGATATGTTACTTATTTGGACAATAATTTTTCATGATTTTATGACATAATAGCCCCATATTCCTATATAGAGTATTCTGTTATCACAAATATCCACCTATCTTATCCGATCCTAGGTATTCTCCTAGGAAACAACCCACCTATCTCATCCAATCCCAAGCAATTCGGGTATTTTGCTAGTACGTATATCCACCTTTCTTATCCAATCACCGACAACGCTTGGTATTCTGCTAGTACAAATATCCAGCTATGAAGCCACATCAAAGAGAGTTCACTGGCATAATATTACAATGATTGCATATTAATCTAATGGTATCCGACAATAAAGCTACATCCAATGGAGGTCACTTGCATATTATAACAATGATTGTATATTATTTTAATGGTATTCGACAATGAAGCTACATCCAAGGGAGGTCACTTGCATAATCTAATAGTAGTCGATAATGAAGTTACATTCAGGGGAGGTCACTCACATATTATAACAATGATTGTATATTTATCTAATGATATTCGACAATGAAGCTACATCCAAGGGAGGCCACTTGCATATTATAATAATGATTGCATATTATTCTAATGGTATTCGACAACGAAGCTACATCCAAGGGAGATCACTTGCATATTATAATAATGATTGTAAATTATTCTAATGGTATTCGACTATGAAGCTATACCCAAGGTAGGTCACTTATATAATACAACAATGATTTTATATTAATCTAATGGTATTCGACAACGAAGCTACACCCAAGTAAGGTCACTCGCATATTATAACAACAATTGTATATTAATCTAATGGAATTCGACAATGAAGCTAAACTCAAGGGAGGTCACTCGCATATTATGACAATAATTGTATACTTTTCTAATCGTTTTTCATGATTTAACCTACATAAACCTCTCCCCTCTTACTAAAATAAAAACTTTGAGACATTGATACTGGTTATTTCATGATAAACACACCAAGCAAATACCTAACGTTTTCTCATTTTTCATAATTCCTGGATATGTTACTAATTTCGACAATCATTTTCGATGATTTAACACACATAATTGCCCCTCTCTTACTAAAATAACAACCATGCGACATTGTCTAGGTTTCTATTTCATTACAAACATACGCATCAAATAACTAACATTTCAACATTTTTCCTAATTCTTGGATATGTTACTAATTTCGACAATCATATTTCATGAGTTAACCCACATAATCCCTTTTCTCTTACTAAAGTAATACATTTGAAATATTGTCTGGGCTGCTAATTTCATTACAAACACACCAGTCACATAACTCACATTTTATTCTTTTTCACTTTTCTTGGATATGTTACTAATTTCTACAATCATTTTTAATGGTGTAACCCACATACTTGACTCCCTCTTCCTAAGATATTTACTTTAAGACTATATCTGGGCTGTTCATTTCATTATAAACACTTCAATCCAATAGCTTACATTTAATCACCTTTCATAATTTTTGGATATGTTCCTTATTTCGACAATCGTTTTTTATAATTTAACACACATAATATCATTTCCTTTTGCTAAACTAATTACTTTGTGACATTGTCTGGCATGTTATTTCATTACAAACACACCAACAAATAACTCGCATTTCATCATTTTTCATAATTCTTGGATATGTTACTAATTTCAACAATAATTTTTCATGATTTTACGACATAATCGCACCATATTTCTATATGGGGTATTCTGTTAGCACAAATATCCACCTATCTGATCCGATCCCAGGTATTCTCCTAGGAAACCACCACCCATTTCATCCAATCCCAGGCAACGTCGGGTATTTTGCTAGTACATATATCCACCTTTCTTATACAATCCCCGGCAACGCTGAGTATTATGCTAGTACAAATATCCAGCTATGAAGCCATATCCAAGAGAGTTCACTGGCAAAATATTACATTGATTTCATATTAATCTAATCGTATTCGACAATGAGGCTACATCCAAAGGAGGTCACTTGCATATTTTAACAATGATTGTATATTAGTCTAATGGTATTCGACAATGAAGCTACATTCAAGGGAGGTCACTTGCATAATCTAATAGTAGTCGATAATGAAGTTACATTCAGGGGAGGTCACTCACATATTATAACAATGATTGTATATTTATCTAATGAAAATCGACAATGAAGCTACATCCAAGGGAGGCCACTTGCATATTATAATAATTATTGTATATTATTCTAATGGTATTCGACTATGAAGTTACACCCAAGGTAGGTCACTTATATAATACAACAATGATTTTATATTAATCTAATTGTATTCGACAACAAAGCTACATCCAAAGGAGGTGACTTTCATATAACAATGTTTGTATATCAATCTAATGGTATTCGACAATAAAGCTACATCCAACGGAGGTCACTTGCATATTATAACAATGATTGTATATTATTCTAATGGAATCTGACAGTGAATCTACACTCTAGGGAGGTCACTTGCATATTACACCCATGATTTTATATTATTCTAATGGTATTCGACAAAGATGCTACATCCAAGGGTGGCCACCTATATATTATGGCAATGAATTGTATATTATTCTAATGAAATTCGAAATGACTATACCTCCAAGGGAGATCACTTGCATATTGTAACAATGATTGTGTATTAATCTAATGGAATTCGACAATGAATCTACACCCAAGGGAAGTCACTTGCATATTATAATGATTGTATTATTCTAATAGAATTTGACAATGAAGCTACATCCAAAGGAGGTAACTTACATATCATAACAATTATTTTATATTAATCTAATTGTATTCGACAATGAAGCTACACCCAAGGGAGGTCACTTACATATTATGAGAATGATTGTATATTAATCTAATGGTATTCCACAACGAAGCTACACCCAAGGGAGGTCAGTCGCATATCATGACAATAATTGTATATTATTCTAATTGTATTCAACAATGAAGCTGCGCCCAAGAGAGGTCACTTACATATTATGACAATGATTGTATATTAATTTAATGGAATTGGACAATAAGGCTACACCCAAGGGAGTTCACACGCATATTATAAAAATGATTGTATATTAATCTAATTGAATTCGATAATGAAGCTACACTAAAGAGAGGTCACTTGCATATTATAACGATTGTATATTATTCTAATAGAATTTGACAATGTAGCTACATCCAAGGGAGGTAACTAACATATCAAAAAAAATTATTTTATATTAATCTAATTGTATTCGACAATGAAGCTACATCCAAGGGAGATCACTTACATATTATGACAATGATTGTATATTATTCTAATGGTATTCGATAATGATGCTACATCCAAGGGAGGTAAGTTGAATATTATAACAATGATTGTATATTAATCTAATGGTATTAAACAACGAAGCTACATCCAAGGGCGGTAACTTACATAGTATTACAATGATTGTATATTAATCTAATGGTATTCGCCAATGAAGCTACATCCAAGGGAGGTCACTTGCATACATTAACAATGATTGTATATTAATCCAATGGAATTCGACAATGAAGCTACACTCAAGTGAGGTCACTTGCATATTATAACAATGATTGTATATTAATCTAATGGAATCTGATAATGAAGCTACATCCAAGGGAGGTCACTTGCATATTATAACATATATACTGCACAAGCACCTTCTAAATTTTTCAAATCGGACCAATATTGCACAAGTACCTTAAAAAATTCCACATCGGACCTATACTGCACAAGCACCTTCTAAATTTTTCAAATTGGACCTATACAGCACAAGCACCGTCTAAATTTTTCAAATCGAACCTATACTGTACAAGCACCTTCAAAATTGTCAAATGGGACCTATACTGCACACGCACCTTCAAAATTGTCAAATCAGCCTATAATGCACAAGCACCTTCAAAATTGTCAAATCGGACCTATAATGCACAAGCACCATCAAAAATTTTCAAATCGGACCTATACTACACAAGCACCTTAAAAAATGTCGAATCGGTCCTATACTTCACCTATGTCATACAATCCCAGGCAACGCTTGTATTCTGCTAGTACACATCCACCTATGTAATACAATAATCCGGGCGACGCCGGTTGTTCTGCTAGTGCATATACACCTACTTTATCCACTCCTGGACTTTGCCGGGTATTTTGCTAGTACAGATATCCACCTATGTAATCCATCCCGGGCGACGCTGGGCATTTGGCTAGTACATATATCAACCAATTTTTTCCAATCCCATGCGTTGCCGAGTGTTCTTCCAATCCCAGGCCATGTCGGGTAATCAGCTAGTATATATGTCGTGCTAGAGCTATGTCATACTATTCCGGGCGACGCTGGGTATTTTGCTCGTACATATACACCAATTTTATACAATACGCATCTTTTTTTTTTAATTGGTCTTTTGGCTAAGATCAAGTCCTCCTCCCACTAACTCATAATATGCCTCTCACCTTCCTCCCTCTAAAGAGAATTAGTTAATATACGAAAAATATATAATACACATCTTTTTTTTTTTACTTGGTCTATATTGGTCTATTACTTGGCTGTTTATTTTTTAACGTAAATATAACGATTCGGTGAATATTTTTAAGCTTAAATTTTTTCCCCCCTTATCATTTTTTCTTGACATTTTTCGTTATATTCTCGTATATTTACTATTTTTAACCCGTTAGTCACGTTGAAAACATTTTCATAACGTGTAATATAATTGGTACTAATTTATAGACAGTTAATATTTTTATTTTTGCGATACTAACAGTCTATTAATACAAACGTCGCCATTACAGCTAGCTGACGTCAAGATCACGTGACATGACTCAGTGGTTTCTGAATGCAGGGTGACCCAAAAAAAACGGGCCCCGTGTACATTTTATGTGATAGAGTTGGGCCCCGTTTTTTGGGGGGGAGGGGCACTTATAAATCGATTTAAAAATACGTAATGTTTAGCACCAAAATGTCACTTCCTCCCCACCCCTGCAGAAAATCGGTTAGCGTTGTCTTTTTGGACCCAAATTTCGATATTTGTCGTCCGGAGGGTGAAGCTTCAATATGATACCAAGTTTGTTAATCTTTGTTCAGTCTGTCGAAAGTTTTTAGTGGACACACAAACATACATACATACATACATACATACATACATACATACACACATTTTCGCTTTTATATATATATATATATATATATATATATATATATATATATATATATATATATATATATATAGATGCCCATCGGCTGTTGGAATGTGCGGACGCTGCTTGACTTGCCGTCAGCAATAACACGTCTGCCATCATATATATATGTATATATACATATATATACATGTAACGATCTGTCTGTTTCTCTTCTCTCTCTCTCTCTCTCTCTCTCTCTCTCTCTCTCTCTCTCTCTCTCTCTACATGATAGCCATTAGCGATGCCAAATTATTTTGTTGTTATTCAAAAAATGTAAATAGAACAAATAGTGGTGGTTGTTCTCACGTGTCATGAGTACATCTAGTATTTCTATTGCGGCAAAAATAACTCGCATATATTTTAATATTAATAAATATACATATAGACGGAAGTTGTTTTTCGATTTGAGAAACGATAGATAGATAGATAGATAGATAGATAGATAGATAGATAGATAAACTTTGATCATGAATATACAATCAAAATGAGAACACTGGTCCGAATAATTCAGATCCGAATAATAATACGTTTGTGAGATAATTCTGCCCAAAATGCTAATGAACTTTCACATGTGAAATAAAAACGAATTCAAAGTCCATACTTTTGTTTTGTGCTTTCTTACCTGTCAACAAATCAAATGTTGTCGGATCTAAATGGATCCCCCTCCCTTTTTTTTTATCGTCTTCCTCTAATATCGTCTTTCCAAATCATAATAACCACTTCTGTCAAAGTCTGAGGAAGTTACTGGATCGTTAACACGATATCGTAGCGGAAACATGTGTAACTAAACAGATAAAATAGTAATAAAATAAAAAATAATATATATATATATATATATATATATATATATATATATATATATATATATATATATATATATATATATATATATATAAGAATAATGGAAATGTTATTCCGACAAAATAGAGAAATAAAAAGGAGTAAACCAAGTTATGGGTTTATCAACGTTTTATCTTAATTTCAAGATGGATGATATAACTTGGTTTGTTCCTTTTGATTCTCTCTCTCTCTCTCTCTCTCTCTCTCTCTCTCTCTCTCTCTCTCTCTCTCTCTCTCTCTCTCTCTCTCTGTATGTATGTATATACTTCGTTTTTCTTTCGCGTGTATTTTACATAAAGGGTATTTAGAGATAGGGCAAACTTTTTCATCGGTTTCGGTCGAAAAGTTTTAGTTACCAATCTATAAATGTATGTATGTATGTATGTTTGCATGTCCGCCTAAAACCTTCGACAAAGGCGACGGATTTTACCAAGATTGGTATCGTTTGGAAGTTCAGCCTTTCATACGACAAATATCGAAAAATTGGCTAAAAACATTAATATTTTCACCTTCAACAAGACACTTTTCTACAGGGGATCGCTTTTTTCGCCGATATTTTTGAAAGATATTCTCTCCTTTCAATTGTCTAGCGTTAATTTAAACATAAGTCACTTCAAGTTTGGCGGTGGTCATAACCGCAAAGACGTCAGGTTTTTCCCCCGTTCTTTTCCTCCTTCGCGGTACGGGTTCGAGCCTGCCTTCCTACTACCACTTTTTTTGTCTTTGCTCAACATACACATCTAAATACCCGGGAAACGCCGGGCTGAAATGCTAGTATATACGAGGGGCGTGCAATAAGTAATGCCCCTGACCAACTTCCCGTAGCAGTAGAGCAACGAAACTTGGCACAGTTATTAGTCTTTCTCTACATAGGAACCACCCAGAGTTACGCATTTCTCCCCTCGTTTGATGTAGCTCTGGAGATCGTTTTTGTAGAACACCCCAGGTTGGTCCTCCAACCACGACATGACTTCAGAAATCAATGCTGCGTCATCTGGGAAACGCTGTCCTTTCAAAAACAACTTCATAGCTGGGAAGAGGTGAAAGTCAGAAGGCGTAAGGTCAGGAGAGTAGGGAGGATGGGGGAGGATTTTATAACCACACGCTCGTGCTTCTGATCTGGCGACATGCGAGTTGTGGACCGGAGCGTTGTCCTGCAGGAGGAGGGTACCTTTGCTGATCTTGCCCCCTTTTGATTTTGATAGCTTCCCTTAATTTCCTCAAAAGTGATGCATAATAGGCTCCTGTAATTGTTGGTACCCTCTGCCAGGAAATCTGTCATCACTAAAACGTCCTGGTCCCAGAAGACTGTGAGTATGACCTTGCCAACGGAGAGCTGCACCCTTGCCTTCTTTGGAGGTGGTGAGTCCAAGTGCTTCCACTGCATTGACTGGGCTTTGGTCTCTGAATCATAGTGATGGACCCAGATTTCATCCTGTGTAATCAGTCTTTTGAAAAACTTTGACTCATCTTCTTGACACATCTCCAAATTCATCCTCGAGCACTCGACGCGTTCTCGCTTCTGGAATGGTGTGAGCAACCTGGGAATCCATCTGGCAGACACCAAATGGTAATGAATGGTAATGAATGATAGTTTCCACAGACCCTGTACTAATCTTGACATCTTGGGCTATTTGGCGAATAGTAATGCGCTGATCTTCCAAAATAGCAGCCTCAACTTGACGGACAGATGCCTCATCAATGGTAGAAGGGGGGCGACCAGGTCTGGGAGTTGTTTCCACAGACTTCCGGCCATGTTTGAATTCACGATGCCAGCATTTTACAAGGTCATATGATGGGGCATTATCACCATAAGTTTCTTTCATTTCATCAAAAGTCTCCTGTGGTGTGCGTCCTTTCAAATACAAAAACCGGATCACTGCTCGACATTCAACAGGCTCCATTTCACAACTGACTCAGTTCAAACACCTGTAAAACAAAAACCACAATTAGTTCAGAGCTTTCGAAACCTATGAGGAAGGGACTCATACACATACACATACAAAGTAATTTTTATATAATAGTGGATATATATATATATATATATATATACATATATATAGATATATATATATATATACATGACTACTTCATTTAATCACATGAATTAATATACGAAAGTATAATTTTATGCGTAAACTTTAAATATTTACTTTAACATTGCTCAATACATAGTTAGAACTAGGTAGTAAGTTATTAAAATTGCTTAATTGCCATATATATATATAGAGAGAGGGGGAGAGATAGAGAAAGAGAAAGAGACAGGCGGAGTTTATAGAAACTAAAAAGGCAGCATGCATACTGCAGATTTAATCGACATAAGTCCAGCACAAACAAACAAAAGTTTACAGAAGCAATTGTCAGAAAGATATAGTAAAAAAGAATATACCGAAACCGCTAGGAAACGCCATGAATCGCAGAAATTAGGAAATCGTGATTTCTGAAAAACCTATAACAGTGTAGTAAATAATGAAAAAATCAACAATTCCCTCACCATTCAACAATCTTAAAGTTGTTTGCACGGTAACCGAAAAGGCTAACCTGTTTATCCGTCGGTTTGCCTTTACTTTGGACCCAGCAAACCACTCCTTCCCAGATTTTCCTTTGCTGACACAAACCACACTAGATGATCTGAAAATCTCAAGTACATGCTATCATAAAAAGCATGTGGATCTGAATTCATCCTGGCCGTATTAATAATATGATATAATATTTTTTTAAAATGCTCCTCTAAGTTTGCTCCAGTTCTCTCCAAACGTTTCAACAAATATCTAAATAAATCTTGTTTTCCTGCTGTGGTACCAGTTTACAAGAATTCAGGTGAAAGAACTGACATTTAATTATTGCCTTCTGTCTGAACAACAGTATGGATTTAGGCAAGCCTGTTCTATTGCAGATATCCTAGCTATAATCTCTGAACGTATATACCATGCACTGGATAAAGCAGTGGAGGCTGTGGTAGTAGCCTTAAATATATCTAAGACCTTTGATAGGGTATAGAGCGATGGTCTTCTCATGAAAA